>NW_026989567.1:0-36119 GCF_030222135.1 Aotus nancymaae | reverse complement strand
TGGATTTAGAAGCAGATATTTCCCTGTGCTTACTGCTGTTTCTTCCATATGCCGGTAATGGGCTGAAAACGCCTGTTTTGGGACTCTGCAGAGAAAGTCTCTGCAGACTGAAATGCACACACGGGTTTAACTCTGGAAGTTGAGTGCACACATTGACAACCGTTCTGTTAGATAGCTGCGTTTTGGATTTAGAAGCAGATATTTCCCTGTGCTTACTGCTGTTTCTTCCATATGCCGGTAATGGGCTGAAAACGCCTGTTTTGGGACTCTGCAGAGAAAGTCTCTGCAGGACTGCTGAATCCACACACGGGTTTAACTCTGGAAGTTGAGTGCACACATTGACAACCGTTCTGTTAGATAGCTGCGTTTTGGATTTAGAAGCAGATATTTCCCTGTGCTTACTGCTGTTTCTTCCATATGCCGGTAATGGGCTGAAAACGCCTGTTTTGGGACTCTGCAGAGAAAGTCTCTGCAGACTGCTGAATCCACACACGGGTTTAACTCTGGAAGTTGAGTGCACACATTGACAACCGTTCTGTTAGATAGCTGCGTTTTGGATTTAGAAGCAGATATTTCCCTGTGCTTACTGCTGTTTCTTCCATATGCCGGTAATGGGCTGAAAACGCCTGTTTTGGGACTCTGCAGAGAAACTGTTTGCAGACTGCTGAATCCACACACGGGTTTAACTCTGGAAGTTGAGTGCACACATTGACAACCGTTCTGTTAGATAGCTGCGTTTTGGATTTAGAAGCAGATATTTCCCTGTGCTTACTGCTGTTTCTTCCATATGCCGGTAATGGGCTGAAAACGCCTGTTTTGGGACTCTGCAGAGAAAGTCTCTGCAGACTGCTGAATCCACACACGGGTTTACCTCTGGAAGTTGAGTGCACACATTGACAACCGTTCTGTTAGATAGCTGCGTTTTGGATTTAGAAGCAGATATTTCCCTGTGCTTACTGCTGCTTCTTCCATATGCCGGTAATGGGCTGAAAACGCCTGTTTTGGGACTCTGCAGAGAAAGTGTTTGCAGACTGCTGAATCCACACACGGGTTTAACTCTGGAAGTTGAGTGCACACATTGACAACCGTTCTGTTAGATAGCTGCGTTTTGGATTTAGAAGCAGATATTTCCCTGTGCTTACTGCTGTTTCTTCCATATGCCGGTAATGGGCTGAAAACGCGTGTTTTGGGACTCTGCAGAGAAAGTCTCTGCAGACTGCTGAATCCACACACGGGTTTAACTCTGGAAGTTGAGTGCACACATTGACAACCGTTCTGTTAGATAGCTGCGTTTTGGATTTAGAAGCAGATATTTCCCTGTGCTTACTGCTGTTTCTTCCATATGCCGGTAATGGGCTGAAAAACGCCTGTTTTGGGACTCTGCAGAGAAAGTCTCTGCAGGCTGCTGAATCCACACACGGGTTTAACTCTGGAAGTTGAGTGCACACATTGACAACCGTTCTGTTAGATAGCTGCGTTTTGGATTTAGAAGCAGATATTTCCCTGTGCTTACTGCTGTTTCTTCCATATGCCGGTAATGGGCTGAAAACGCCTGTTTTGGGACTCTGCAGAGAAAGTCTCTGCAGACTGCTGAATCCACACATGGGTTTAACTCTGGAAGTTGAGTGCACACATTGACAACCGTTCTGTTAGATAGCTGCGTTTTGGATTTAGAAGCAGATATTTCCCTGTGCTTACTGCTGTTTCTTCCATATGCCGGTAATGGGCTGAAAACGCCTGTTTTGGGACTCTGCAGAGAAAGTCTCTGCAGGCTGCTGAATCCACACACGGGTTTAACTCTGGAAGTTGAGTGCACACATTGACAACCGTTCTGTTAGATAGCTGCGTTTTGGATTTAGAAGCAGATATTTCCCTGTGCTTACTGCTGTTTCTTCCATATGCCGGTAATGGGCTGAAAACGCCTGTTTTGGGACTCTGCAGAGAAAGTCTCTGCAGACTGCTGAATCCACACACGGGTTTAACTCTGGAAGTTGAGTGCACACATTGACAACCGTTCTGTTAGATAGCTGCGTTTTGGATTTAGAAGCAGATATTTCCCTGTGCTTACTGCTGCTTCTTCCATATGCCGGTAATGGGCTGAAAACGCCTGTTTTGGGACTCTGCAGAGAAAGTGTTTGCAGACTGCTGAATCCACACACGGGTTTAACTCTGGAAGTTGAGTGCACACATTGACAACCGTTCTGTTAGATAGCTGCGTTTTGGATTTCGAAGCAGATATTTCCCTGTGCTTACTGCCGTTTCTTCCATATGCCGGTAATGGGCTGAAAACGCCTGTTTTGGGACTCTGCACAGAAAGTGTTTGCGGACTGCTGAATCCACACACGAGTTCATCTCTGGAAGGTGAATGCACGCATTGACAACCATTCAGTTACATAGCTGCCTTTTGGTTTTAGAAGAAGTTATTTCTCTTTACAGCATATACTCTCATTCACTCTGGAATATCCAAACGCAGCTCCTAAAAGAAACGGGTTTCTACGTATAATCAGATATTTCCCTTTACATCTTGTACCCCAGTACACTCTGATATATGCAAACGCAGCTCCTGGAAGAAACGTGTTTGTAACTCGCTGAATCTGAGCATATATTGAAGTCTCTTAGGTGAATGAAGACGCAGCAGAGGAGTTTGAAAAAAACATTTCTTCCATGTTATAGATGCACTGTTACTGCTATTGCTTTTAGGCTGGTGTTTTCCTGGAAATGTTGGTTTTAGAATTTCCATACAAATGGTTTGTAAACTGCTGCATAAGTGGAGCAGTTTAATTCGTTATGTTGAATGCCCTCATTCACAATCATTCTGTTAGCTAGCTCCGTTTTGGTTTTAGAAGCCTGTGTTTCTAGTTACAGCATATACTCCCATTCATTCTGGAATAGCCAAACGCAGCTCCCAGAATAGACGTGTTTCTAAGTCGCTGAATCTAAACATAGATTCAACTCCCTTAGGTGAACGAACACACAGCACAGCAGTTTGAAAGAAACGTTTTATTTGAGTTTTAGACGCAGTCTTATTGCTATTTCTTAGAGGCCGGTATTTTGCTGGGAATGTCTGTTTTAGAATCTGCACAAAAATCTTTTCTAAACTGCTGCATAGAAACAACAGTTTATCTCAATAAGCTGAATGCACACAGTGACAACCATTCTGTTAGATGGCTCCGTGTTTGTTTTAGAACCAGATATTTCACTTTAAACCTTATACTCCAGTACACTCTGGAATATGCAAATGCAGCTCCTGGAAGAAACGTGTTTCTTACTCGCTGAATCTGAACATATACTCAAGACTCTTAGTTGAATGAACACAGAGCAGAGCATTTTGAAGAAAACGTTTCTTCTATGTTATAGATGCAGTCTTACTGCTACTTCTTTGAGGCTGGTGTTTTGCTGCAAATGTTGATTTTAGAATTTGCATATAAAGGGTTTCTAAACTGCTGCCTAAGAAGAGCAGATTAACCCTTTAAGTTGAATGCACACATTCACAACCATTCTGTTAGATAGCTCCGTTTTGGTTTTAGAAACAGATATTTCTCTTTACAGCATTTACTCCCATACACTCTGGAATATCGAAATGCAGCTCCTAGAATAAACGTGTTTCAAACTCGCTGAATCCAAACATAGATTCAACGACCTTTGGTGAACGAACACACTGCAGAGCAGTTTGAAAGAAACGTTCCCTCTGAGTTTTAGACGCAGTCTTACTGCTATTTCTTATAGGCCGGTATTTTGCTGGAAATGTCTGTTTGAGAATCTACACAGAAATGTTTTCTAAACTGCTGCATACAAACAGCAGTTTAGCTCAGTAAGTTGAATGCACACATTGACAACCATTCCATTAGATCATCCGTTTTTCTTTTGGAACGAGACATTTGTCTTTACATCTTATACTCCAGTATACTCTGGAATAGGCAAACACAGCTCCTGGAAGAAACGTGTTGCTAATTAGCTGAATCTGAACATATATTCAAGCCTCTTATACGAATGAACACACAGCAGAGCAGTTTGAAAACAGTTTCATCCATGTTAAAGATGCAGTCTTACTGCTATTTCCTTTAGGCTGGTGTTTTGCTGGAAAGGCCTGTATGAGAATTTGCATATAAAGGGTTTCTAAAGTGCTGCATGAGAAGAGCAGTTTACCTCTTTAAGCCAAAGGCACACATTCACAACCACTCTGCTAGATAGATCCATTTTGGTTTTAGAAACAGATATTTCTCTTTACAGCATATACTCCCATTCATTCCGGAATATCCAAAGACAGCTCCTAGAATAAACGTGTTTCTATCTCGCTGAATCTAAACATAGATTAAACTCCCTTAGGTCAGAGAACACACGGCCGAGCAGGTTGAAATAAACGTTTCTTCTGAGTTTTAGACGCAGTCTTAATGCTCTTTCTTATATATGCCGGTACTGGGCCGGAAAGGCCTGTTTTCAGACTCTGCACAGAAAGTGTTTGCAGACTGCTGAATCCACACACGGGTTTAACTCTGGAAGTTGAGTGCACACATTGACAACCGTTCTGTTAGATAGCTGCGTTTTGGATTTAGAAGCAGATATTTCCCTGTGCTTACTGCTGTTTCTTCCATATGCCGGTAATGGGCTGAAAACGCCTGTTTTGGGACTCTGCAGAGAAAGTCTCTGCAGACTGCTGAATCCACACACGGGTTTAACTCTGGAAGTTGAGTGCACACATTGACAACCGTTCTGTTAGATAGCTGCGTTTTGGATTTAGAAGCAGATATTTCCCTGTGCTTACTGCTGTTTCTTCCATATGCCGGTAATGGGCTGAAAACGCCTGTTTTGGGACTCTGCAGAGAAAGTCTCTGCAGACTGCTGAATCCACACACGGGTTTAACTCTGGAAGTTGAGTGCACACATTGACAACCGTTCTGTTAGATAGCTGCGTTTTGGATTTAGAAGCAGATATTTCCCTGTGCTTACTGCTGTTTCTTCCATATGCCGGTAATGGGCTGAAAACGCCTGTTTTGGGACTCTGCAGAGAAAGTGTTTGCAGACTGCTGAATCCACACACGGGTTTAACTCTGGAAGTTGAGTGCACACATTGACAACCGTTCTGTTAGATAGCTGCGTTTTGGATTTAGAAGCAGATATTTCCCTGTGCTTACTGCTGTTTCTTCCATATGCCGGTAATGGGCTGAAAACGCCTGTTTTGGGACTCTGCAGAGAAAGTCTCTGCAGACTGCTGAATCCACACACGGGTTTACCTCTGGAAGTTGAGTGCACACATTGACAACCGTTCTGTTAGATAGCTGCGTTTTGGATTTAGAAGCAGATATTTCCCTGTGCTTACTGCTGCTTCTTCCATATGCCGGTAATGGGCTGAAAACGCCTGTTTTGGGACTCTGCAGAGAAAGTGTTTGCAGACTGCTGAATCCACACACGGGTTTAACTCTGGAAGTTGAGTGCACACATTGACAACCGTTCTGTTAGATAGCTGCGTTTTGGATTTAGAAGCAGATATTTCCCTGTGCTTACTGCTGTTTCTTCCATATGCCGGTAATGGGCTGAAAACGCCTGTTTTGGGACTCTGCAGAGAAAGTCTCTGCAGACTGCTGAATCCACACACGGGTTTAACTCTGGAAGTTGAGTGCACACATTGACAACCGTTCTGTTAGATAGCTGCGTTTTGGATTTAGAAGCAGATATTTCCCTGTGCTTACTGCTGCTTCTTCCATATGCCGGTAATGGGCTGAAAACGCCTGTTTTGGGACTCTGCAGAGAAAGTGTTTGCAGACTGCTGAATCCACACACGGGTTTAACTCTGGAAGTTGAGTGCACACATTGACAACCGTTCTGTTAGATAGCTGCGTTTTGGATTTAGAAGCAGATATTTCCCTGTGCTTACTGCCGTTTCTTCCATATGCCGGTAATGGGCTGAAAACGCCTGTTTTGGGACTCTGCACAGAAAGTGTTTGCGGACTGCTGAATCCACACACGAGTTCATCTCTGGAAGGTGAATGCACGCATTGACAACCATTCAGTTACATAGCTGCCTTTTGGTTTTAGAAGAAGTTATTTCTCTTTACAGCATATACTCTCATTCACTCTGGAATATCCAAACGCAGCTCCTAAAAGAAACGGGTTTCTACGTATAATCAGATATTTCCCTTTACATCTTGTACCCCAGTACACTCTGATATATGCAAACGCAGCTCCTGGAAGAAACGTGTTTGTAACTCGCTGAATCTGAGCATATATTGAAGTCTCTTAGGTGAATGAAGACGCAGCAGAGGAGTTTGAAAAAAACATTTCTTCCATGTTATAGATGCACTGTTACTGCTATTGCTTTTAGGCTGGTGTTTTCCTGGAAATGTTGGTTTTAGAATTTCCATACAAATGGTTTGTAAACTGCTGCATAAGTGGAGCAGTTTAATTCGTTATGTTGAATGCCCTCATTCACAATCATTCTGTTAGCTAGCTCCGTTTTGGTTTTAGAAGCCTGTGTTTCTAGTTACAGCATATACTCCCATTCATTCTGGAATAGCCAAACGCAGCTCCCAGAATAGACGTGTTTCTAAGTCGCTGAATCTAAACATAGATTCAACTCCCTTAGGTGAACGAACACACAGCACAGCAGTTTGAAAGAAACGTTTTATTTGAGTTTTAGACGCAGTCTTATTGCTATTTCTTAGAGGCCGGTATTTTGCTGGGAATGTCTGTTTTAGAATCTGCACAAAAATCTTTTCTAAACTGCTGCATAGAAACAACAGTTTATCTCAATAAGCTGAATGCACACAGTGACAACCATTCTGTTAGATGGCTCCGTGTTTGTTTTAGAACCAGATATTTCACTTTAAACCTTATACTCCAGTACACTCTGGAATATGCAAATGCAGCTCCTGGAAGAAACGTGTTTCTTACTCGCTGAATCTGAACATATACTCAAGACTCTTAGTTGAATGAACACAGAGCAGAGCATTTTGAAGAAAACGTTTCTTCTATGTTATAGATGCAGTCTTACTGCTACTTCTTTGAGGCTGGTGTTTTGCTGCAAATGTTGATTTTAGAATTTGCATATAAAGGGTTTCTAAACTGCTGCCTAAGAAGAGCAGATTAACCCTTTAAGTTGAATGCACACATTCACAACCATTCTGTTAGATAGCTCCGTTTTGGTTTTAGAAACAGATATTTCTCTTTACAGCATTTACTCCCATACACTCTGGAATATCGAAATGCAGCTCCTAGAATAAACGTGTTTCAAACTCGCTGAATCCAAACATAGATTCAACGACCTTTGGTGAACGAACACACTGCAGAGCAGTTTGAAAGAAACGTTCCCTCTGAGTTTTAGACGCAGTCTTACTGCTATTTCTTATAGGCCGGTATTTTGCTGGAAATGTCTGTTTGAGAATCTACACAGAAATGTTTTCTAAACTGCTGCATACAAACAGCAGTTTAGCTCAGTAAGTTGAATGCACACATTGACAACCATTCCATTAGATCATCCGTTTTTCTTTTGGAACGAGACATTTGTCTTTACATCTTATACTCCAGTATACTCTGGAATAGGCAAACACAGCTCCTGGAAGAAACGTGTTGCTAATTAGCTGAATCTGAACATATATTCAAGCCTCTTATACGAATGAACACACAGCAGAGCAGTTTGAAAACAGTTTCATCCATGTTAAAGATGCAGTCTTACTGCTATTTCCTTTAGGCTGGTGTTTTGCTGGAAAGGCCTGTATGAGAATTTGCATATAAAGGGTTTCTAAAGTGCTGCATGAGAAGAGCAGTTTACCTCTTTAAGCCAAAGGCACACATTCACAACCACTCTGCTAGATAGATCCATTTTGGTTTTAGAAACAGATATTTCTCTTTACAGCATATACTCCCATTCATTCCGGAATATCCAAAGACAGCTCCTAGAATAAACGTGTTTCTATCTCGCTGAATCTAAACATAGATTAAACTCCCTTAGGTCAGAGAACACACGGCCGAGCAGGTTGAAATAAACGTTTCTTCTGAGTTTTAGACGCAGTCTTAATGCTCTTTCTTATATATGCCGGTACTGGGCCGGAAAGGCCTGTTTTCAGACTCTGCACAGAAAGTGTTTGCAGACTGCTGAATCCACACACGGGTTTAACTCTGGAAGTTGAGTGCACACATTGACAACCGTTCTGTTAGATAGCTGCGTTTTGGATTTAGAAGCAGATATTTCCCTGTGCTTACTGCTGTTTCGTCCATATGCCGGTAATGGGCTGAAAACGCCTGTTTTGGGACTCTGCAGAGAAAGTGTTTGCAGACTGCTGAATCCACACACGGGTTTAACTCTGGAAGTTGAGTGCACACATTGACAACCGTTCTGTTAGATAGCTGCGTTTTGGATTTAGAAGCAGATATTTCCCTGTGCTTACTGCTGTTTCTTCCATATGCCGGTAATGGGCTGAAAACGGCTGTTTTGGGACTCTGCAGAGAAAGTCTCTGCAGACTGCTGAATCCACACACGGGTTTAACTCTGGAAGTTGAGTGCACACATTGACAACCGTTCTGTTAGATAGCTGCGTTTTGGATTTAGAAGCAGATATTTCCCTGTGCTTACTGCTGTTTCTTCCATATGCCGGTAATGGGCTGAAAACGCCTGTTTTGGGACTCTGCAGAGAAAGTCTCTGCAGACTGCTGAATCCACACACGGGTTTAACTCTGGAAGTTGAGTGCACACATTGACAACCGTTCTGTTAGATAGCTGCGTTTTGGATTTAGAAGCAGATATTTCCCTGTGCTTACTGCTGTTTCTTCCATATGCCGGTAATGGGCTGAAAACGCCTGTTTTGGGACTCTGCAGAGAAAGTCTCTGCAGACTGCTGAATCCACACACGGGTTTAACTCTGGAAGTTGAGTGCACACATTGACAACCGTTCTGTTAGATAGCTGCGTTTTGGATTTAGAAGCAGATATTTCCCTGTGCTTACTGCTGTTTCTTCCATATGCCGGTAATGGGCTGAAAACGCCTGTTTTGGGACTCTGCAGAGAAACTGTTTGCAGACTGCTGAATCCACACACGGGTTTAACTCTGGAAGTTGAGTGCACACATTGACAACCGTTCTGTTAGATAGCTGCGTTTTGGATTTAGAAGCAGATATTTCCCTGTGCTTACTGCTGTTTCTTCCATATGCCGGTAATGGGCTGAAAACGCCTGTTTTGGGACTCTGCAGAGAAAGTCTCTGCAGACTGCTGAATCCACACACGGGTTTACCTCTGGAAGTTGAGTGCACACATTGACAACCGTTCTGTTAGATAGCTGCGTTTTGGATTTAGAAGCAGATATTTCCCTGTGCTTACTGCTGCTTCTTCCATATGCCGGTAATGGGCTGAAAACGCCTGTTTTGGGACTCTGCAGAGAAAGTGTTTGCAGACTGCTGAATCCACACACGGGTTTAACTCTGGAAGTTGAGTGCACACATTGACAACCGTTCTGTTAGATAGCTGCGTTTTGGATTTAGAAGCAGATATTTCCCTGTGCTTACTGCTGTTTCTTCCATATGCCGGTAATGGGCTGAAAACGCCTGTTTTGGGACTCTGCAGAGAAAGTCTCTGCAGACTGCTGAATCCACACACGGGTTTAACTCTGGAAGTTGAGTGCACACATTGACAACCGTTCTGTTAGATAGCTGCGTTTTGGATTTAGAAGCAGATATTTCCCTGTGCTTACTGCTGTTTCTTCCATATGCCGGTAATGGGCTGAAAACGCCTGTTTTGGGACTCTGCAGAGAAAGTCTCTGCAGGCTGCTGAATCCACACACGGGTTTAACTCTGGAAGTTGAGTGCACACATTGACAACCGTTCTGTTAGATAGCTGCGTTTTGGATTTAGAAGCAGATATTTCCCTGTGCTTACTGCTGTTTCTTCCATATGCCGGTAATGGGCTGAAAACGCCTGTTTTGGGACTCTGCAGAGAAAGTCTCTGCAGACTGCTGAATCCACACACGGGTTTAACTCTGGAAGTTGAGTGCACACATTGACAACCGTTCTGTTAGATAGCTGCGTTTTGGATTTAGAAGCAGATATTTCCCTGTGCTTACTGCTGTTTCTTCCATATGCCGGTAATGGGCTGAAAACGCCTGTTTTGGGACTCTGCAGAGAAAGTCTCTGCAGACTGCTGAATCCACACACGGGTTTAACTCTGGAAGTTGAGTGCACACATTGACAACCGTTCTGTTAGATAGCTGCGTTTTGGATTTAGAAGCAGATATTTCCCTGTGCTTACTGCTGTTTCTTCCATATGCCGGTAATGGGCTGAAAACGCCTGTTTTGGGACTCTGCAGAGAAAGTGTTTGCAGACTGCTGAATCCACACACGGGTTTAACTCTGGAAGTTGAGTGCACACATTGACAACCGTTCTGTTAGATAGCTGCGTTTTGGATTTAGAAGCAGATATTTCCCTGTGCTTACTGCTGTTTCTTCCATATGCCGGTAATGGGCTGAAAACGCCTGTTTTGGGACTCTGCAGAGAAAGTCTCTGCAGACTGCTGAATCCACACATGGGTTTAACTCTGGAAGTTGAGTGCACACATTGACAACCGTTCTGTTAGATAGCTGCGTTTTGGATTTAGAAGCAGATATTTCCCTGTGCTTACTGCTGTTTCTTCCATATGCCGGTAATGGGCTGAAAACGCCTGTTTTGGGACTCTGCAGAGAAAGTCTCTGCAGGCTGCTGAATCCACACACGGGTTTAACTCTGGAAGTTGAGTGCACACATTGACAACCGTTCTGTTAGATAGCTGCGTTTTGGATTTAGAAGCAGATATTTCCCTGTGCTTACTGCTGTTTCTTCCATATGCCGGTAATGGGCTGAAAACGCCTGTTTTGGGACTCTGCAGAGAAAGTCTCTGCAGGCTGCTGAATCCACACACGGGTTTAACTCTGGAAGTTGAGTGCACACATTGACAACCGTTCTGTTAGATAGCTGCGTTTTGGATTTAGAAGCAGATATTTCCCTGTGCTTACTGCTGCTTCTTCCATATGCCGGTAATGGGCTGAAAACGCCTGTTTTGGGACTCTGCAGAGAAAGTGTTTGCAGACTGCTGAATCCACACACGGGTTTAACTCTGGAAGTTGAGTGCACACATTGACAACCGTTCTGTTAGATAGCTGCGTTTTGGATTTAGAAGCAGATATTTCCCTGTGCTTACTGCTGTTTCTTCCATATGCCGGTAATGGGCTGAAAACGCCTGTTTTGGGACTCTGCACAGAAAGTGTTTGCGGACTGCTGAATCCACACACGAGTTCATCTCTGGAAGGTGAATGCACGCATTGACAACCATTCAGTTACATAGCTGCCTTTTGGTTTTAGAAGAAGTTATTTCTCTTTACAGCATATACTCTCATTCACTCTGGAATATCCAAACGCAGCTCCTAAAAGAAACGGGTTTCTACGTATAATCAGATATTTCCCTTTACATCTTGTACCCCAGTACACTCTGATATATGCAAACGCAGCTCCTGGAAGAAACGTGTTTGTAACTCGCTGAATCTGAGCATATATTGAAGTCTCTTAGGTGAATGAAGACGCAGCAGAGGAGTTTGAAAAAAACATTTCTTCCATGTTATAGATGCACTGTTACTGCTATTGCTTTTAGGCTGGTGTTTTCCTGGAAATGTTGGTTTTAGAATTTCCATACAAATGGTTTGTAAACTGCTGCATAAGTGGAGCAGTTTAATTCGTTATGTTGAATGCCCTCATTCACAATCATTCTGTTAGCTAGCTCCGTTTTGGTTTTAGAAGCCTGTGTTTCTAGTTACAGCATATACTCCCATTCATTCTGGAATAGCCAAACGCAGCTCCCAGAATAGACGTGTTTCTAAGTCGCTGAATCTAAACATAGATTCAACTCCCTTAGGTGAACGAACACACAGCACAGCAGTTTGAAAGAAACGTTTTATTTGAGTTTTAGACGCAGTCTTATTGCTATTTCTTAGAGGCCGGTATTTTGCTGGGAATGTCTGTTTTAGAATCTGCACAAAAATCTTTTCTAAACTGCTGCATAGAAACAACAGTTTATCTCAATAAGCTGAATGCACACAGTGACAACCATTCTGTTAGATGGCTCCGTGTTTGTTTTAGAACCAGATATTTCACTTTAAACCTTATACTCCAGTACACTCTGGAATATGCAAATGCAGCTCCTGGAAGAAACGTGTTTCTTACTCGCTGAATCTGAACATATACTCAAGACTCTTAGTTGAATGAACACAGAGCAGAGCATTTTGAAGAAAACGTTTCTTCTATGTTATAGATGCAGTCTTACTGCTACTTCTTTGAGGCTGGTGTTTTGCTGCAAATGTTGATTTTAGAATTTGCATATAAAGGGTTTCTAAACTGCTGCCTAAGAAGAGCAGATTAACCCTTTAAGTTGAATGCACACATTCACAACCATTCTGTTAGATAGCTCCGTTTTGGTTTTAGAAACAGATATTTCTCTTTACAGCATTTACTCCCATACACTCTGGAATATCGAAATGCAGCTCCTAGAATAAACGTGTTTCAAACTCGCTGAATCCAAACATAGATTCAACGACCTTTGGTGAACGAACACACTGCAGAGCAGTTTGAAAGAAACGTTCCCTCTGAGTTTTAGACGCAGTCTTACTGCTATTTCTTATAGGCCGGTATTTTGCTGGAAATGTCTGTTTGAGAATCTACACAGAAATGTTTTCTAAACTGCTGCATACAAACAGCAGTTTAGCTCAGTAAGTTGAATGCACACATTGACAACCATTCCATTAGATCATCCGTTTTTCTTTTGGAACGAGACATTTGTCTTTACATCTTATACTCCAGTATACTCTGGAATAGGCAAACACAGCTCCTGGAAGAAACGTGTTGCTAATTAGCTGAATCTGAACATATATTCAAGCCTCTTATACGAATGAACACACAGCAGAGCAGTTTGAAAACAGTTTCATCCATGTTAAAGATGCAGTCTTACTGCTATTTCCTTTAGGCTGGTGTTTTGCTGGAAAGGCCTGTATGAGAATTTGCATATAAAGGGTTTCTAAAGTGCTGCATGAGAAGAGCAGTTTACCTCTTTAAGCCAAAGGCACACATTCACAACCACTCTGCTAGATAGATCCATTTTGGTTTTAGAAACAGATATTTCTCTTTACAGCATATACTCCCATTCATTCCGGAATATCCAAAGACAGCTCCTAGAATAAACGTGTTTCTATCTCGCTGAATCTAAACATAGATTAAACTCCCTTAGGTCAGAGAACACACGGCCGAGCAGGTTGAAATAAACGTTTCTTCTGAGTTTTAGACGCAGTCTTAATGCTCTTTCTTATATATGCCGGTACTGGGCCGGAAAGGCCTGTTTTCAGACTCTGCACAGAAAGTGTTTGCAGACTGCTGAATCCACACACGGGTTTAACTCTGGAAGTTGAGTGCACACATTGACAACCGTTCTGTTAGATAGCTGCGTTTTGGATTTAGAAGCAGATATTTCCCTGTGCTTACTGCTGTTTCGTCCATATGCCGGTAATGGGCTGAAAACGCCTGTTTTGGGACTCTGCAGAGAAAGTGTTTGCAGACTGCTGAATCCACACACGGGTTTAACTCTGGAAGTTGAGTGCACACATTGACAACCGTTCTGTTAGATAGCTGCGTTTTGGATTTAGAAGCAGATATTTCCCTGTGCTTACTGCTGTTTCTTCCATATGCCGGTAATGGGCTGAAAACGCCTGTTTTGGGACTCTGCAGAGAAAGTCTCTGCAGACTGCTGAATCCACACACGGGTTTAACTCTGGAAGTTGAGTGCACACATTGACAACCGTTCTGTTAGATAGCTGCGTTTTGGATTTAGAAGCAGATATTTCCCTGTGCTTACTGCTGTTTCTTCCATATGCCGGTAATGGGCTGAAAACGCCTGTTTTGGGACTCTGCAGAGAAAGTCTCTGCAGACTGCTGAATCCACACACGGGTTTAACTCTGGAAGTTGAGTGCACACATTGACAACCGTTCTGTTAGATAGCTGCGTTTTGGATTTAGAAGCAGATATTTCCCTGTGCTTACTGCTGTTTCTTCCATATGCCGGTAATGGGCTGAAAACGCCTGTTTTGGGACTCTGCAGAGAAAGTCTCTGCAGACTGCTGAATCCACACACGGGTTTAACTCTGGAAGTTGAGTGCACACATTGACAACCGTTCTGTTAGATAGCTGCGTTTTGGATTTAGAAGCAGATATTTCCCTGTGCTTACTGCTGTTTCTTCCATATGCCGGTAATGGGCTGAAAACGCCTGTTTTGGGACTCTGCAGAGAAACTGTTTGCAGACTGCTGAATCCACACACGCGTTTAACTCTGGAAGTTGAGTGCACACATTGACAACCGTTCTGTTAGATAGCTGCGTTTTGGATTTAGAAGCAGATATTTCCCTGTGCTTACTGCTGTTTCTTCCATATGCCGGTAATGGGCTGAAAACGCCTGTTTTGGGACTCTGCAGAGAAAGTCTCTGCAGACTGCTGAATCCACACACGGGTTTACCTCTGGAAGTTGAGTGCACACATTGACAACCGTTCTGTTAGATAGCTGCGTTTTGGATTTAGAAGCAGATATTTCCCTGTGCTTACTGCTGCTTCTTCCATATGCCGGTAATGGGCTGAAAACGCCTGTTTTGGGACTCTGCAGAGAAAGTGTTTGCAGACTGCTGAATCCACACACGGGTTTAACTCTGGAAGTTGAGTGCACACATTGACAACCGTTCTGTTAGATAGCTGCGTTTTGGATTTAGAAGCAGATATTTCCCTGTGCTTACTGCTGTTTCTTCCATATGCCGGTAATGGGCTGAAAACGCCTGTTTTGGGACTCTGCAGAGAAAGTCTCTGCAGACTGCTGAATCCACACACGGGTTTAACTCTGGAAGTTGAGTGCACACATTGACAACCGTTCTGTTAGATAGCTGCGTTTTGGATTTAGAAGCAGATATTTCCCTGTGCTTACTGCTGTTTCTTCCATATGCCGGTAATGGGCTGAAAACGCCTGTTTTGGGACTCTGCAGAGAAAGTCTCTGCAGGCTGCTGAATCCACACACGGGTTTAACTCTGGAAGTTGAGTGCACACATTGACAACCGTTCTGTTAGATAGCTGCGTTTTGGATTTAGAAGCAGATATTTCCCTGTGCTTACTGCTGTTTCTTCCATATGCCGGTAATGGGCTGAAAACGCCTGTTTTGGGACTCTGCAGAGAAAGTCTCTGCAGACTGCTGAATCCACACACGGGTTTAACTCTGGAAGTTGAGTGCACACATTGACAACCGTTCTGTTAGATAGCTGCGTTTTGGATTTAGAAGCAGATATTTCCCTGTGCTTACTGCTGTTTCTTCCATATGCCGGTAATGGGCTGAAAACGCCTGTTTTGGGACTCTGCAGAGAAAGTCTCTGCAGACTGCTGAATCCACACACGGGTTTAACTCTGGAAGTTGAGTGCACACATTGACAACCGTTCTGTTAGATAGCTGCGTTTTGGATTTAGAAGCAGATATTTCCCTGTGCTTACTGCTGTTTCTTCCATATGCCGGTAATGGGCTGAAAACGCCTGTTTTGGGACTCTGCAGAGAAAGTGTTTGCAGACTGCTGAATCCACACACGGGTTTAACTCTGGAAGTTGAGTGCACACATTGACAACCGTTCTGTTAGATAGCTGCGTTTTGGATTTAGAAGCAGATATTTCCCTGTGCTTACTGCTGTTTCTTCCATATGCCGGTAATGGGCTGAAAACGCCTGTTTTGGGACTCTGCAGAGAAAGTCTCTGCAGACTGCTGAATCCACACATGGGTTTAACTCTGGAAGTTGAGTGCACACATTGACAACCGTTCTGTTAGATAGCTGCGTTTTGGATTTAGAAGCAGATATTTCCCTGTGCTTACTGCTGTTTCTTCCATATGCCGGTAATGGGCTGAAAACGCCTGTTTTGGGACTCTGCAGAGAAAGTCTCTGCAGGCTGCTGAATCCACACACGGGTTTAACTCTGGAAGTTGAGTGCACACATTGACAACCGTTCTGTTAGATAGCTGCGTTTTGGATTTAGAAGCAGATATTTCCCTGTGCTTACTGCTGTTTCTTCCATATGCCGGTAATGGGCTGAAAACGCCTGTTTTGGGACTCTGCAGAGAAAGTCTCTGCAGGCTGCTGAATCCACACACGGGTTTAACTCTGGAAGTTGAGTGCACACATTGACAACCGTTCTGTTAGATAGCTGCGTTTTGGATTTAGAAGCAGATATTTCCCTGTGCTTACTGCTGCTTCTTCCATATGCCGGTAATGGGCTGAAAACGCCTGTTTTGGGACTCTGCAGAGAAAGTGTTTGCAGACTGCTGAATCCACACACGGGTTTAACTCTGGAAGTTGAGTGCACACATTGACAACCGTTCTGTTAGATAGCTGCGTTTTGGATTTAGAAGCAGATATTTCCCTGTGCTTACTGCTGTTTCTTCCATATGCCGGTAATGGGCTGAAAACGCCTGTTTTGGGACTCTGCACAGAAAGTGTTTGCGGACTGCTGAATCCACACACGAGTTCATCTCTGGAAGGTGAATGCACGCATTGACAACCATTCAGTTACATAGCTGCCTTTTGGTTTTAGAAGAAGTTATTTCTCTTTACAGCATATACTCTCATTCACTCTGGAATATCCAAACGCAGCTCCTAAAAGAAACGGGTTTCTACGTATAATCAGATATTTCCCTTTACATCTTGTACCCCAGTACACTCTGATATATGCAAACGCAGCTCCTGGAAGAAACGTGTTTGTAACTCGCTGAATCTGAGCATATATTGAAGTCTCTTTTTTTTTTTTTTTTTTTTTTTTTTTTTTTTTTTTTTTTTGAGACGGAGTTTCGCTCTTGATACCCAGGCTGGAGCGCAATGGCGCGATCTCGGCTCACCGCAATCTCCGCCTCCTGGGTTCAGGCAATTCTCCTGCCTCAGCCTCCTGAGTAGCTGGGATTACAGGCACGCGCCACCGTGCCCAGCTAATTTTTTGTATTAGTAGAGACGGGGTTTCACCATGTTGACCAAGATGGTCTCGATCTCTTGACCTCGTGATCCACCCGCCTCGGCCTCCCAAAGTGCTGGGATTACAGGCTTGAGCCACCGCGCCCGGCCTTTGAAGTCTCTTAGGTGAATGAACACGCAGCAGAGGAGTTTGAAAAAAACATTTCTTCCATGTTATAGATGCACTGTTACTGCTATTGCTTTTAGGCTGGTGTTTTCCTGGAAATGTTGGTTTTAGAATTTCCATACAAATGGTTTGTAAACTGCTGCATAAGTGGAGCAGTTTAATTCGTTATGTTGAATGCCCTCATTCACAATCATTCTGTTAGCTAGCTCCGTTTTGGTTTTAGAAGCCTGTGTTTCTAGTTACAGCATATACTCCCATTCATTCTGGAATAGCCAAACGCAGCTCCCAGAATAGACGTGTTTCTAAGTCGCTGAATCTAAACATAGATTCAACTCCCTTAGGTGAACGAACACACAGCACAGCAGTTTGAAAGAAACGTTTTATTTGAGTTTTAGACGCAGTCTTATTGCTATTTCTTAGAGGCCGGTATTTTGCTGGGAATGTCTGTTTTAGAATCTGCACAAAAATCTTTTCTAAACTGCTGCATAGAAACAACAGTTTATCTCAATAAGCTGAATGCACACAGTGACAACCATTCTGTTAGATGGCTCCGTGTTTGTTTTAGAACCAGATATTTCACTTTAAACCTTATACTCCAGTACACTCTGGAATATGCAAATGCAGCTCCTGGAAGAAACGTGTTTCTTACTCGCTGAATCTGAACATATACTCAAGACTCTTAGTTGAATGAACACAGAGCAGAGCATTTTGAAGAAAACGTTTCTTCTATGTTATAGATGCAGTCTTACTGCTACTTCTTTGAGGCTGGTGTTTTGCTGCAAATGTTGATTTTAGAATTTGCATATAAAGGGTTTCTAAACTGCTGCCTAAGAAGAGCAGATTAACCCTTTAAGTTGAATGCACACATTCACAACCATTCTGTTAGATAGCTCCGTTTTGGTTTTAGAAACAGATATTTCTCTTTACAGCATTTACTCCCATACACTCTGGAATATCGAAATGCAGCTCCTAGAATAAACGTGTTTCAAACTCGCTGAATCCAAACATAGATTCAACGACCTTTGGTGAACGAACACACTGCAGAGCAGTTTGAAAGAAACGTTCCCTCTGAGTTTTAGACGCAGTCTTACTGCTATTTCTTATAGGCCGGTATTTTGCTGGAAATGTCTGTTTGAGAATCTACACAGAAATGTTTTCTAAACTGCTGCATACAAACAGCAGTTTAGCTCAGTAAGTTGAATGCACACATTGACAACCATTCCATTAGATCATCCGTTTTTCTTTTGGAACGAGACATTTGTCTTTACATCTTATACTCCAGTATACTCTGGAATAGGCAAACACAGCTCCTGGAAGAAACGTGTTGCTAATTAGCTGAATCTGAACATATATTCAAGCCTCTTATACGAATGAACACACAGCAGAGCAGTTTGAAAACAGTTTCATCCATGTTAAAGATGCAGTCTTACTGCTATTTCCTTTAGGCTGGTGTTTTGCTGGAAAGGCCTGTATGAGAATTTGCATATAAAGGGTTTCTAAAGTGCTGCATGAGAAGAGCAGTTTACCTCTTTAAGCCAAAGGCACACATTCACAACCACTCTGCTAGATAGATCCATTTTGGTTTTAGAAACAGATATTTCTCTTTACAGCATATACTCCCATTCATTCCGGAATATCCAAAGACAGCTCCTAGAATAAACGTGTTTCTATCTCGCTGAATCTAAACATAGATTAAACTCCCTTAGGTCAGAGAACACACGGCCGAGCAGGTTGAAATAAACGTTTCTTCTGAGTTTTAGACGCAGTCTTAATGCTCTTTCTTATATATGCCGGTACTGGGCCGGAAAGGCCTGTTTTCAGACTCTGCACAGAAAGTGTTTGCAGACTGCTGAATCCACACACGGGTTTAACTCTGGAAGTTGAGTGCACACATTGACAACCGTTCTGTTAGATAGCTGCGTTTTGGATTTAGAAGCAGATATTTCCCTGTGCTTACTGCTGTTTCGTCCATATGCCGGTAATGGGCTGAAAACGCCTGTTTTGGGACTCTGCAGAGAAAGTGTTTGCAGACTGCTGAATCCACACACGGGTTTAACTCTGGAAGTTGAGTGCACACATTGACAACCGTTCTGTTAGATAGCTGCGTTTTGGATTTAGAAGCAGATATTTCCCTGTGCTTACTGCTGTTTCTTCCATATGCCGGTAATGGGCTGAAAACGCCTGTTTTGGGACTCTGCAGAGAAAGTCTCTGCAGACTGCTGAATCCACACACGGGTTTAACTCTGGAAGTTGAGTGCACACATTGACAACCGTTCTGTTAGATAGCTGCGTTTTGGATTTAGAAGCAGATATTTCCCTGTGCTTACTGCTGTTTCTTCCATATGCCGGTAATGGGCTGAAAACGCCTGTTTTGGGACTCTGCAGAGAAAGTCTCTGCAGACTGCTGAATCCACACACGGGTTTAACTCTGGAAGTTGAGTGCACACATTGACAACCGTTCTGTTAGATAGCTGCGTTTTGGATTTAGAAGCAGATATTTCCCTGTGCTTACTGCTGTTTCTTCCATATGCCGGTAATGGGCTGAAAACGCCTGTTTTGGGACTCTGCAGAGAAAGTCTCTGCAGACTGCTGAATCCACACACGGGTTTAACTCTGGAAGTTGAGTGCACACATTGACAACCGTTCTGTTAGATAGCTGCGTTTTGGATTTAGAAGCAGATATTTCCCTGTGCTTACTGCTGTTTCTTCCATATGCCGGTAATGGGCTGAAAACGCCTGTTTTGGGACTCTGCAGAGAAAGTCTCTGCAGACTGCTGAATCCACACACGGGTTTACCTCTGGAAGTTGAGTGCACACATTGACAACCGTTCTGTTAGATAGCTGCGTTTTGGATTTAGAAGCAGATATTTCCCTGTGCTTACTGCTGCTTCTTCCATATGCCGGTAATGGGCTGAAAACGCCTGTTTTGGGACTCTGCAGAGAAAGTGTTTGCAGACTGCTGAATCCACACACGGGTTTAACTCTGGAAGTTGAGTGCACACATTGACAACCGTTCTGTTAGATAGCTGCGTTTTGGATTTAGAAGCAGATATTTCCCTGTGCTTACTGCTGTTTCTTCCATATGCCGGTAATGGGCTGAAAACGCCTGTTTTGGGACTCTGCAGAGAAAGTCTCTGCAGACTGCTGAATCCACACACGGGTTTAACTCTGGAAGTTGAGTGCACACATTGACAACCGTTCTGTTAGATAGCTGCGTTTTGGATTTAGAAGCAGATATTTCCCTGTGCTTACTGCTGTTTCTTCCATATGCCGGTAATGGGCTGAAAACGCCTGTTTTGGGACTCTGCAGAGAAAGTCTCTGCAGGCTGCTGAATCCACACACGGGTTTAACTCTGGAAGTTGAGTGCACACATTGACAACCGTTCTGTTAGATAGCTGCGTTTTGGATTTAGAAGCAGATATTTCCCTGTGCTTACTGCTGTTTCTTCCATATGCCGGTAATGGGCTGAAAACGCCTGTTTTGGGACTCTGCAGAGAAAGTGTTTGCAGACTGCTGAATCCACACACGGGTTTAACTCTGGAAGTTGAGTGCACACATTGACAACCGTTCTGTTAGATAGCTGCGTTTTGGATTTAGAAGCAGATATTTCCCTGTGCTTACTGCTGTTTCTTCCATATGCCGGTAATGGGCTGAAAACGCCTGTTTTGGGACTCTGCAGAGAAAGTCTCTGCAGGCTGCTGAATCCACACACGGGTTTAACTCTGGAAGTTGAGTGCACACATTGACAACCGTTCTGTTAGATAGCTGCGTTTTGGATTTAGAAGCAGATATTTCCCTGTGCTTACTGCTGTTTCTTCCATATGCCGGTAATGGGCTGAAAACGCCTGTTTTGGGACTCTGCAGAGAAAGTCTCTGCAGACTGCTGAATCCACACACGGGTTTAACTCTGGAAGTTGAGTGCACACATTGACAACCGTTCTGTTAGATAGCTGCGTTTTGGATTTAGAAGCAGATATTTCCCTGTGCTTACTGCTGCTTCTTCCATATGCCGGTAATGGGCTGAAAACGCCTGTTTTGGGACTCTGCAGAGAAAGTGTTTGCAGACTGCTGAATCCACACACGGGTTTAACTCTGGAAGTTGAGTGCACACATTGACAACCGTTCTGTTAGATAGCTGCGTTTTGGATTTCGAAGCAGATATTTCCCTGTGCTTACTGCCGTTTCTTCCATATGCCGGTAATGGGCTGAAAACGCCTGTTTTGGGACTCTGCACAGAAAGTGTTTGCGGACTGCTGAATCCACACACGAGTTCATCTCTGGAAGGTGAATGCACGCATTGACAACCATTCAGTTACATAGCTGCCTTTTGGTTTTAGAAGAAGTTATTTCTCTTTACAGCATATACTCTCATTCACTCTGGAATATCCAAACGCAGCTCCTAAAAGAAACGGGTTTCTACGTATAATCAGATATTTCCCTTTACATCTTGTACCCCAGTACACTCTGATATATGCAAACGCAGCTCCTGGAAGAAACGTGTTTGTAACTCGCTGAATCTGAGCATATATTGAAGTCTCTTAGGTGAATGAAGACGCAGCAGAGGAGTTTGAAAAAAACATTTCTTCCATGTTATAGATGCACTGTTAGTGCTATTGCTTTTAGGCTGGTGTTTTCCTGGAAATGTTGGTTTTAGAATTTCCATACAAATGGTTTGTAAACTGCTGCATAAGTGGAGCAGTTTAATTCGTTATGTTGAATGCCCTCATTCACAATCATTCTGTTAGCTAGCTCCGTTTTGGTTTTAGAAGCCTGTGTTTCTAGTTACAGCATATACTCCCATTCATTCTGGAATAGCCAAACGCAGCTCCCAGAATAGACGTGTTTCTAAGTCGCTGAATCTAAACATAGATTCAACTCCCTTAGGTGAACGAACACACAGCACAGCAGTTTGAAAGAAACGTTTTATTTGAGTTTTAGACGCAGTCTTATTGCTATTTCTTAGAGGCCGGTATTTTGCTGGGAATGTCTGTTTTAGAATCTGCACAAAAATCTTTTCTAAACTGCTGCATAGAAACAACAGTTTATCTCAATAAGCTGAATGCACACAGTGACAACCATTCTGTTAGATGGCTCCGTGTTTGTTTTAGAACCAGATATTTCACTTTAAACCTTATACTCCAGTACACTCTGGAATATGCAAATGCAGCTCCTGGAAGAAACGTGTTTCTTACTCGCTGAATCTGAACATATACTCAAGACTCTTAGTTGAATGAACACAGAGCAGAGCATTTTGAAGAAAACGTTTCTTCTATGTTATAGATGCAGTCTTACTGCTACTTCTTTGAGGCTGGTGTTTTGCTGCAAATGTTGATTTTAGAATTTGCATATAAAGGGTTTCTAAACTGCTGCCTAAGAAGAGCAGATTAACCCTTTAAGTTGAATGCACACATTCACAACCATTCTGTTAGATAGCTCCGTTTTGGTTTTAGAAACAGATATTTCTCTTTACAGCATTTACTCCCATACACTCTGGAATATCGAAATGCAGCTCCTAGAATAAACGTGTTTCAAACTCGCTGAATCCAAACATAGATTCAACGACCTTTGGTGAACGAACACACTGCAGAGCAGTTTGAAAGAAACGTTCCCTCTGAGTTTTAGACGCAGTCTTACTGCTATTTCTTATAGGCCGGTATTTTGCTGGAAATGTCTGTTTGAGAATCTACACAGAAATGTTTTCTAAACTGCTGCATACAAACAGCAGTTTAGCTCAGTAAGTTGAATGCACACATTGACAACCATTCCATTAGATCATCCGTTTTTCTTTTGGAACGAGACATTTGTCTTTACATCTTATACTCCAGTATACTCTGGAATAGGCAAACACAGCTCCTGGAAGAAACGTGTTGCTAATTAGCTGAATCTGAACATATATTCAAGCCTCTTATACGAATGAACACACAGCAGAGCAGTTTGAAAACAGTTTCATCCATGTTAAAGATGCAGTCTTACTGCTATTTCCTTTAGGCTGGTGTTTTGCTGGAAAGGCCTGTATGAGAATTTGCATATAAAGGGTTTCTAAAGTGCTGCATGAGAAGAGCAGTTTACCTCTTTAAGCCAAAGGCACACATTCACAACCACTCTGCTAGATAGATCCATTTTGGTTTTAGAAACAGATATTTCTCTTTACAGCATATACTCCCATTCATTCCGGAATATCCAAAGACAGCTCCTAGAATAAACGTGTTTCTATCTCGCTGAATCTAAACATAGATTAAACTCCCTTAGGTCAGAGAACACACGGCCGAGCAGGTTGAAATAAACGTTTCTTCTGAGTTTTAGACGCAGTCTTAATGCTCTTTCTTATATATGCCGGTACTGGGCCGGAAAGGCCTGTTTTCAGACTCTGCACAGAAAGTGTTTGCAGACTGCTGAATCCACACACGGGTTTAACTCTGGAAGTTGAGTGCACACATTGACAACCGTTCTGTTAGATAGCTGCGTTTTGGATTTAGAAGCAGATATTTCCCTGTGCTTACTGCTGTTTCTTCCATATGCCGGTAATGGGCTGAAAACGCCTGTTTTGGGACTCTGCAGAGAAAGTCTCTGCAGACTGCTGAATCCACACACGGGTTTAACTCTGGAAGTTGAGTGCACACATTGACAACCGTTCTGTTAGATAGCTGCGTTTTGGATTTAGAAGCAGATATTTCCCTGTGCTTACTGCTGTTTCTTCCATATGCCGGTAATGGGCTGAAAACGCCTGTTTTGGGACTCTGCAGAGAAAGTCTCTGCAGACTGCTGAATCCACACACGGGTTTAACTCTGGAAGTTGAGTGCACACATTGACAACCGTTCTGTTAGATAGCTGCGTTTTGGATTTAGAAGCAGATATTTCCCTGTGCTTACTGCTGTTTCTTCCATATGCCGGTAATGGGCTGAAAACGCCTGTTTTGGGACTCTGCAGAGAAACTGTTTGCAGACTGCTGAATCCACACACGGGTTTAACTCTGGAAGTTGAGTGCACACATTGACAACCGTTCTGTTAGATAGCTGCGTTTTGGATTTAGAAGCAGATATTTCCCTGTGCTTACTGCTGTTTCTTCCATATGCCGGTAATGGGCTGAAAACGCCTGTTTTGGGACTCTGCAGAGAAAGTCTCTGCAGACTGCTGAATCCACACACGGGTTTACCTCTGGAAGTTGAGTGCACACATTGACAACCGTTCTGTTAGATAGCTGCGTTTTGGATTTAGAAGCAGATATTTCCCTGTGCTTACTGCTGCTTCTTCCATATGCCGGTAATGGGCTGAAAACGCCTGTTTTGGGACTCTGCAGAGAAAGTGTTTGCAGACTGCTGAATCCACACACGGGTTTAACTCTGGAAGTTGAGTGCACACATTGACAACCGTTCTGTTAGATAGCTGCGTTTTGGATTTAGAAGCAGATATTTCCCTGTGCTTACTGCTGTTTCTTCCATATGCCGGTAATGGGCTGAAAACGCCTGTTTTGGGACTCTGCAGAGAAAGTCTCTGCAGACTGCTGAATCCACACACGGGTTTAACTCTGGAAGTTGAGTGCACACATTGACAACCGTTCTGTTAGATAGCTGCGTTTTGGATTTAGAAGCAGATATTTCCCTGTGCTTACTGCTGTTTCTTCCATATGCCGGTAATGGGCTGAAAACGCCTGTTTTGGGACTCTGCAGAGAAAGTCTCTGCAGGCTGCTGAATCCACACACGGGTTTAACTCTGGAAGTTGAGTGCACACATTGACAACCGTTCTGTTAGATAGCTGCGTTTTGGATTTAGAAGCAGATATTTCCCTGTGCTTACTGCTGTTTCTTCCATATGCCGGTAATGGGCTGAAAACGCCTGTTTTGGGACTCTGCAGAGAAAGTCTCTGCAGACTGCTGAATCCACACACGGGTTTAACTCTGGAAGTTGAGTGCACACATTGACAACCGTTCTGTTAGATAGCTGCGTTTTGGATTTAGAAGCAGATATTTCCCTGTGCTTACTGCTGTTTCTTCCATATGCCGGTAATGGGCTGAAAACGCCTGTTTTGGGACTCTGCAGAGAAAGTCTCTGCAGACTGCTGAATCCACACACGGGTTTAACTCTGGAAGTTGAGTGCACACATTGACAACCGTTCTGTTAGATAGCTGCGTTTTGGATTTAGAAGCAGATATTTCCCTGTGCTTACTGCTGTTTCTTCCATATGCCGGTAATGGGCTGAAAACGCCTGTTTTGGGACTCTGCAGAGAAAGTGTTTGCAGACTGCTGAATCCACACACGGGTTTAACTCTGGAAGTTGAGTGCACACATTGACAACCGTTCTGTTAGATAGCTGCGTTTTGGATTTAGAAGCAGATATTTCCCTGTGCTTACTGCTGTTTCTTCCATATGCCGGTAATGGGCTGAAAACGCCTGTTTTGGGACTCTGCAGAGAAAGTCTCTGCAGACTGCTGAATCCACACATGGGTTTAACTCTGGAAGTTGAGTGCACACATTGACAACCGTTCTGTTAGATAGCTGCGTTTTGGATTTAGAAGCAGATATTTCCCTGTGCTTACTGCTGTTTCTTCCATATGCCGGTAATGGGCTGAAAACGCCTGTTTTGGGACTCTGCAGAGAAAGTCTCTGCAGGCTGCTGAATCCACACACGGGTTTAACTCTGGAAGTTGAGTGCACACATTGACAACCGTTCTGTTAGATAGCTGCGTTTTGGATTTAGAAGCAGATATTTCCCTGTGCTTACTGCTGTTTCTTCCATATGCCGGTAATGGGCTGAAAACGCCTGTTTTGGGACTCTGCAGAGAAAGTCTCTGCAGGCTGCTGAATCCACACACGGGTTTAACTCTGGAAGTTGAGTGCACACATTGACAACCGTTCTGTTAGATAGCTGCGTTTTGGATTTAGAAGCAGATATTTCCCTGTGCTTACTGCTGCTTCTTCCATATGCCGGTAATGGGCTGAAAACGCCTGTTTTGGGACTCTGCAGAGAAAGTGTTTGCAGACTGCTGAATCCACACACGGGTTTAACTCTGGAAGTTGAGTGCACACATTGACAACCGTTCTGTTAGATAGCTGCGTTTTGGATTTAGAAGCAGATATTTCCCTGTGCTTACTGCTGTTTCTTCCATATGCCGGTAATGGGCTGAAAACGCCTGTTTTGGGACTCTGCACAGAAAGTGTTTGCGGACTGCTGAATCCACACACGAGTTCATCTCTGGAAGGTGAATGCACGCATTGACAACCATTCAGTTACATAGCTGCCTTTTGGTTTTAGAAGAAGTTATTTCTCTTTACAGCATATACTCTCATTCACTCTGGAATATCCAAACGCAGCTCCTAAAAGAAACGGGTTTCTACGTATAATCAGATATTTCCCTTTACATCTTGTACCCCAGTACACTCTGATATATGCAAACGCAGCTCCTGGAAGAAACGTGTTTGTAACTCGCTGAATCTGAGCATATATTGAAGTCTCTTTTTTTTTTTTTTTTTTTTTTTTTTTTTTTGAGACGGAGTTTCGCTCTTGATACCCAGGCTGGAGCGCAATGGCGCGATCTCGGCTCACCGCAATCTCCGCCTCCTGGGTTCAGGCAATTCTCCTGCCTCAGCCTCCTGAGTAGCTGGGATTACAGGCACGCGCCACCGTGCCCAGCTAATTTTTTGTATTAGTAGAGACGGGGTTTCACCATGTTGACCAAGATGGTCTCGATCTCTTGACCTCGTGATCCACCCGCCTCGGCCTCCCAAAGTGCTGGGATTACAGGCTTGAGCCACCGCGCCCGGCCTTTGAAGTCTCTTAGGTGAATGAACACGCAGCAGAGGAGTTTGAAAAAAACATTTCTTCCATGTTATAGATGCACTGTTACTGCTATTGCTTTTAGGCTGGTGTTTTCCTGGAAATGTTGGTTTTAGAATTTCCATACAAATGGTTTGTAAACTGCTGCATAAGTGGAGCAGTTTAATTCGTTATGTTGAATGCCCTCATTCACAATCATTCTGTTAGCTAGCTCCGTTTTGGTTTTAGAAGCCTGTGTTTCTAGTTACAGCATATACTCCCATTCATTCTGGAATAGCCAAACGCAGCTCCCAGAATAGACGTGTTTCTAAGTCGCTGAATCTAAACATAGATTCAACTCCCTTAGGTGAACGAACACACAGCACAGCAGTTTGAAAGAAACGTTTTATTTGAGTTTTAGACGCAGTCTTATTGCTATTTCTTAGAGGCCGGTATTTTGCTGGGAATGTCTGTTTTAGAATCTGCACAAAAATCTTTTCTAAACTGCTGCATAGAAACAACAGTTTATCTCAATAAGCTGAATGCACACAGTGACAACCATTCTGTTAGATGGCTCCGTGTTTGTTTTAGAACCAGATATTTCACTTTAAACCTTATACTCCAGTACACTCTGGAATATGCAAATGCAGCTCCTGGAAGAAACGTGTTTCTTACTCGCTGAATCTGAACATATACTCAAGACTCTTAGTTGAATGAACACAGAGCAGAGCATTTTGAAGAAAACGTTTCTTCTATGTTATAGATGCAGTCTTACTGCTACTTCTTTGAGGCTGGTGTTTTGCTGCAAATGTTGATTTTAGAATTTGCATATAAAGGGTTTCTAAACTGCTGCCTAAGAAGAGCAGATTAACCCTTTAAGTTGAATGCACACATTCACAACCATTCTGTTAGATAGCTCCGTTTTGGTTTTAGAAACAGATATTTCTCTTTACAGCATTTACTCCCATACACTCTGGAATATCGAAATGCAGCTCCTAGAATAAACGTGTTTCAAACTCGCTGAATCCAAACATAGATTCAACGACCTTTGGTGAACGAACACACTGCAGAGCAGTTTGAAAGAAACGTTCCCTCTGAGTTTTAGACGCAGTCTTACTGCTATTTCTTATAGGCCGGTATTTTGCTGGAAATGTCTGTTTGAGAATCTACACAGAAATGTTTTCTAAACTGCTGCATACAAACAGCAGTTTAGCTCAGTAAGTTGAATGCACACATTGACAACCATTCCATTAGATCATCCGTTTTTCTTTTGGAACGAGACATTTGTCTTTACATCTTATACTCCAGTATACTCTGGAATAGGCAAACACAGCTCCTGGAAGAAACGTGTTGCTAATTAGCTGAATCTGAACATATATTCAAGCCTCTTATACGAATGAACACACAGCAGAGCAGTTTGAAAACAGTTTCATCCATGTTAAAGATGCAGTCTTACTGCTATTTCCTTTAGGCTGGTGTTTTGCTGGAAAGGCCTGTATGAGAATTTGCATATAAAGGGTTTCTAAAGTGCTGCATGAGAAGAGCAGTTTACCTCTTTAAGCCAAAGGCACACATTCACAACCACTCTGCTAGATAGATCCATTTTGGTTTTAGAAACAGATATTTCTCTTTACAGCATATACTCCCATTCATTCCGGAATATCCAAAGACAGCTCCTAGAATAAACGTGTTTCTATCTCGCTGAATCTAAACATAGATTAAACTCCCTTAGGTCAGAGAACACACGGCCGAGCAGGTTGAAATAAACGTTTCTTCTGAGTTTTAGACGCAGTCTTAATGCTCTTTCTTATATATGCCGGTACTGGGCCGGAAAGGCCTGTTTTCAGACTCTGCACAGAAAGTGTTTGCAGACTGCTGAATCCACACACGGGTTTAACTCTGGAAGTTGAGTGCACACATTGACAACCGTTCTGTTAGATAGCTGCGTTTTGGATTTAGAAGCAGATATTTCCCTGTGCTTACTGCTGTTTCGTCCATATGCCGGTAATGGGCTGAAAACGCCTGTTTTGGGACTCTGCAGAGAAAGTGTTTGCAGACTGCTGAATCCACACACGGGTTTAACTCTGGAAGTTGAGTGCACACATTGACAACCGTTCTGTTAGATAGCTGCGTTTTGGATTTAGAAGCAGATATTTCCCTGTGCTTACTGCTGTTTCTTCCATATGCCGGTAATGGGCTGAAAACGCCTGTTTTGGGACTCTGCAGAGAAAGTCTCTGCAGACTGCTGAATCCACACACGGGTTTAACTCTGGAAGTTGAGTGCACACATTGACAACCGTTCTGTTAGATAGCTGCGTTTTGGATTTAGAAGCAGATATTTCCCTGTGCTTACTGCTGTTTCTTCCATATGCCGGTAATGGGCTGAAAACGCCTGTTTTGGGACTCTGCAGAGAAAGTCTCTGCAGACTGCTGAATCCACACACGGGTTTAACTCTGGAAGTTGAGTGCACACATTGACAACCGTTCTGTTAGATAGCTGCGTTTTGGATTTAGAAGCAGATATTTCCCTGTGCTTACTGCTGTTTCTTCCATATGCCGGTAATGGGCTGAAAACGCCTGTTTTGGGACTCTGCAGAGAAAGTCTCTGCAGACTGCTGAATCCACACACGGGTTTAACTCTGGAAGTTGAGTGCACACATTGACAACCGTTCTGTTAGATAGCTGCGTTTTGGATTTAGAAGCAGATATTTCCCTGTGCTTACTGCTGTTTCTTCCATATGCCGGTAATGGGCTGAAAACGCCTGTTTTGGGACTCTGCAGAGAAAGTCTCTGCAGACTGCTGAATCCACACACGGGTTTAACTCTGGAAGTTGAGTGCACACATTGACAACCGTTCTGTTAGATAGCTGCGTTTTGGATTTAGAAGCAGATATTTCCCTGTGCTTACTGCTGTTTCTTCCATATGCCGGTAATGGGCTGAAAACGCCTGTTTTGGGACTCTGCAGAGAAAGTCTCTGCAGACTGCTGAATCCACACACGGGTTTAACTCTGGAAGTTGAGTGCACACATTGACAACCGTTCTGTTAGATAGCTGCGTTTTGGATTTAGAAGCAGATATTTCCCTGTGCTTACTGCTGTTTCTTCCATATGCCGGTAATGGGCTGAAAACGCCTGTTTTGGGACTCTGCAGAGAAAGTCTCTGCAGACTGCTGAATCCACACACGGGTTTACCTCTGGAAGTTGAGTGCACACATTGACAACCGTTCTGTTAGATAGCTGCGTTTTGGATTTAGAAGCAGATATTTCCCTGTGCTTACTGCTGCTTCTTCCATATGCCGGTAATGGGCTGAAAACGCCTGTTTTGGGACTCTGCAGAGAAAGTGTTTGCAGACTGCTGAATCCACACACGGGTTTAACTCTGGAAGTTGAGTGCACACATTGACAACCGTTCTGTTAGATAGCTGCGTTTTGGATTTAGAAGCAGATATTTCCCTGTGCTTACTGCTGTTTCTTCCATATGCCGGTAATGGGCTGAAAACGCCTGTTTTGGGACTCTGCAGAGAAAGTCTCTGCAGACTGCTGAATCCACACACGGGTTTAATTCTGGAAGTTGAGTGCACACATTGACAACCGTTCTGTTAGATAGCTGCGTTTTGGATTTAGAAGCAGATATTTCCCTGTGCTTACTGCTGTTTCTTCCATATGCCGGTAATGGGCTGAAAACGCCTGTTTTGGGACTCTGCAGAGAAAGTCTCTGCAGGCTGCTGAATCCACACACGGGTTTAACTCTGGAAGTTGAGTGCACACATTGACAACCGTTCTGTTAGATAGCTGCGTTTTGGATTTAGAAGCAGATATTTCCCTGTGCTTACTGCTGTTTCTTCCATATGCCGGTAATGGGCTGAAAACGCCTGTTTTGGGACTCTGCAGAGAAAGTGTTTGCAGACTGCTGAATCCACACACGGGTTTAACTCTGGAAGTTGAGTGCACACATTGACAACCGTTCTGTTAGATAGCTGCGTTTTGGATTTAGAAGCAGATATTTCCCTGTGCTTACTGCTGTTTCTTCCATATGCCGGTAATGGGCTGAAAACGCCTGTTTTGGGACTCTGCAGAGAAAGTCTCTGCAGGCTGCTGAATCCACACACGGGTTTAACTCTGGAAGTTGAGTGCACACATTGACAACCGTTCTGTTAGATAGCTGCGTTTTGGATTTAGAAGCAGATATTTCCCTGTGCTTACTGCTGTTTCTTCCATATGCCGGTAATGGGCTGAAAACGCCTGTTTTGGGACTCTGCAGAGAAAGTCTCTGCAGACTGCTGAATCCACACACGGGTTTAACTCTGGAAGTTGAGTGCACACATTGACAACCGTTCTGTTAGATAGCTGCGTTTTGGATTTAGAAGCAGATATTTCCCTGTGCTTACTGCTGCTTCTTCCATATGCCGGTAATGGGCTGAAAACGCCTGTTTTGGGACTCTGCAGAGAAAGTGTTTGCAGACTGCTGAATCCACACACGGGTTTAACTCTGGAAGTTGAGTGCACACATTGACAACCGTTCTGTTAGATAGCTGCGTTTTGGATTTCGAAGCAGATATTTCCCTGTGCTTACTGCCGTTTCTTCCATATGCCGGTAATGGGCTGAAAACGCCTGTTTTGGGACTCTGCACAGAAAGTGTTTGCGGACTGCTGAATCCACACACGAGTTCATCTCTGGAAGGTGAATGCACGCATTGACAACCATTCAGTTACATAGCTGCCTTTTGGTTTTAGAAGAAGTTATTTCTCTTTACAGCATATACTCTCATTCACTCTGGAATATCCAAACGCAGCTCCTAAAAGAAACGGGTTTCTACGTATAATCAGATATTTCCCTTTACATCTTGTACCCCAGTACACTCTGATATATGCAAACGCAGCTCCTGGAAGAAACGTGTTTGTAACTCGCTGAATCTGAGCATATATTGAAGTCTCTTAGGTGAATGAAGACGCAGCAGAGGAGTTTGAAAAAAACATTTCTTCCATGTTATAGATGCACTGTTACTGCTATTGCTTTTAGGCTGGTGTTTTCCTGGAAATGTTGGTTTTAGAATTTCCATACAAATGGTTTGTAAACTGCTGCATAAGTGGAGCAGTTTAATTCGTTATGTTGAATGCCCTCATTCACAATCATTCTGTTAGCTAGCTCCGTTTTGGTTTTAGAAGCCTGTGTTTCTAGTTACAGCATATACTCCCATTCATTCTGGAATAGCCAAACGCAGCTCCCAGAATAGACGTGTTTCTAAGTCGCTGAATCTAAACATAGATTCAACTCCCTTAGGTGAACGAACACACAGCACAGCAGTTTGAAAGAAACGTTTTATTTGAGTTTTAGACGCAGTCTTATTGCTATTTCTTAGAGGCCGGTATTTTGCTGGGAATGTCTGTTTTAGAATCTGCACAAAAATCTTTTCTAAACTGCTGCATAGAAACAACAGTTTATCTCAATAAGCTGAATGCACACAGTGACAACCATTCTGTTAGATGGCTCCGTGTTTGTTTTAGAACCAGATATTTCACTTTAAACCTTATACTCCAGTACACTCTGGAATATGCAAATGCAGCTCCTGGAAGAAACGTGTTTCTTACTCGCTGAATCTGAACATATACTCAAGACTCTTAGTTGAATGAACACAGAGCAGAGCATTTTGAAGAAAACGTTTCTTCTATGTTATAGATGCAGTCTTACTGCTACTTCTTTGAGGCTGGTGTTTTGCTGCAAATGTTGATTTTAGAATTTGCATATAAAGGGTTTCTAAACTGCTGCCTAAGAAGAGCAGATTAACCCTTTAAGTTGAATGCACACATTCACAACCATTCTGTTAGATAGCTCCGTTTTGGTTTTAGAAACAGATATTTCTCTTTACAGCATTTACTCCCATACACTCTGGAATATCGAAATGCAGCTCCTAGAATAAACGTGTTTCAAACTCGCTGAATCCAAACATAGATTCAACGACCTTTGGTGAACGAACACACTGCAGAGCAGTTTGAAAGAAACGTTCCCTCTGAGTTTTAGACGCAGTCTTACTGCTATTTCTTATAGGCCGGTATTTTGCTGGAAATGTCTGTTTGAGAATCTACACAGAAATGTTTTCTAAACTGCTGCATACAAACAGCAGTTTAGCTCAGTAAGTTGAATGCACACATTGACAACCATTCCATTAGATCATCCGTTTTTCTTTTGGAACGAGACATTTGTCTTTACATCTTATACTCCAGTATACTCTGGAATAGGCAAACACAGCTCCTGGAAGAAACGTGTTGCTAATTAGCTGAATCTGAACATATATTCAAGCCTCTTATACGAATGAACACACAGCAGAGCAGTTTGAAAACAGTTTCATCCATGTTAAAGATGCAGTCTTACTGCTATTTCCTTTAGGCTGGTGTTTTGCTGGAAAGGCCTGTATGAGAATTTGCATATAAAGGGTTTCTAAAGTGCTGCATGAGAAGAGCAGTTTACCTCTTTAAGCCAAAGGCACACATTCACAACCACTCTGCTAGATAGATCCATTTTGGTTTTAGAAACAGATATTTCTCTTTACAGCATATACTCCCATTCATTCCGGAATATCCAAAGACAGCTCCTAGAATAAACGTGTTTCTATCTCGCTGAATCTAAACATAGATTAAACTCCCTTAGGTCAGAGAACACACGGCCGAGCAGGTTGAAATAAACGTTTCTTCTGAGTTTTAGACGCAGTCTTAATGCTCTTTCTTATATATGCCGGTACTGGGCCGGAAAGGCCTGTTTTCAGACTCTGCACAGAAAGTGTTTGCAGACTGCTGAATCCACACACGGGTTTAACTCTGGAAGTTGAGTGCACACATTGACAACCGTTCTGTTAGATAGCTGCGTTTTGGATTTAGAAGCAGATATTTCCCTGTGCTTACTGCTGTTTCTTCCATATGCCGGTAATGGGCTGAAAACGCCTGTTTTGGGACTCTGCAGAGAAAGTCTCTGCAGACTGCTGAATCCACACACGGGTTTAACTCTGGAAGTTGAGTGCACACATTGACAACCGTTCTGTTAGATAGCTGCGTTTTGGATTTAGAAGCAGATATTTCCCTGTGCTTACTGCTGTTTCTTCCATATGCCGGTAATGGGCTGAAAACGCCTGTTTTGGGACTCTGCAGAGAAAGTCTCTGCAGACTGCTGAATCCACACACGGGTTTAACTCTGGAAGTTGAGTGCACACATTGACAACCGTTCTGTTAGATAGCTGCGTTTTGGATTTAGAAGCAGATATTTCCCTGTGCTTACTGCTGTTTCTTCCATATGCCGGTAATGGGCTGAAAACGCCTGTTTTGGGACTCTGCAGAGAAACTGTTTGCAGACTGCTGAATCCACACACGGGTTTAACTCTGGAAGTTGAGTGCACACATTGACAACCGTTCTGTTAGATAGCTGCGTTTTGGATTTAGAAGCAGATATTTCCCTGTGCTTACTGCTGTTTCTTCCATATGCCGGTAATGGGCTGAAAACGCCTGTTTTGGGACTCTGCAGAGAAAGTCTCTGCAGACTGCTGAATCCACACACGGGTTTACCTCTGGAAGTTGAGTGCACACATTGACAACCGTTCTGTTAGATAGCTGCGTTTTGGATTTAGAAGCAGATATTTCCCTGTGCTTACTGCTGCTTCTTCCATATGCCGGTAATGGGCTGAAAACGCCTGTTTTGGGACTCTGCAGAGAAAGTGTTTGCAGACTGCTGAATCCACACACGGGTTTAACTCTGGAAGTTGAGTGCACACATTGACAACCGTTCTGTTAGATAGCTGCGTTTTGGATTTAGAAGCAGATATTTCCCTGTGCTTACTGCTGTTTCTTCCATATGCCGGTAATGGGCTGAAAACGCCTGTTTTGGGACTCTGCAGAGAAAGTCTCTGCAGACTGCTGAATCCACACACGGGTTTAACTCTGGAAGTTGAGTGCACACATTGACAACCGTTCTGTTAGATAGCTGCGTTTTGGATTTAGAAGCAGATATTTCCCTGTGCTTACTGCTGTTTCTTCCATATGCCGGTAATGGGCTGAAAACGCCTGTTTTGGGACTCTGCAGAGAAAGTCTCTGCAGGCTGCTGAATCCACACACGGGTTTAACTCTGGAAGTTGAGTGCACACATTGACAACCGTTCTGTTAGATAGCTGCGTTTTGGATTTAGAAGCAGATATTTCCCTGTGCTTACTGCTGTTTCTTCCATATGCCGGTAATGGGCTGAAAACGCCTGTTTTGGGACTCTGCAGAGAAAGTCTCTGCAGACTGCTGAATCCACACACGGGTTTAACTCTGGAAGTTGAGTGCACACATTGACAACCGTTCTGTTAGATAGCTGCGTTTTGGATTTAGAAGCAGATATTTCCCTGTGCTTACTGCTGTTTCTTCCATATGCCGGTAATGGGCTGAAAACGCCTGTTTTGGGACTCTGCAGAGAAAGTCTCTGCAGACTGCTGAATCCACACACGGGTTTAACTCTGGAAGTTGAGTGCACACATTGACAACCGTTCTGTTAGATAGCTGCGTTTTGGATTTAGAAGCAGATATTTCCCTGTGCTTACTGCTGTTTCTTCCATATGCCGGTAATGGGCTGAAAACGCCTGTTTTGGGACTCTGCAGAGAAAGTGTTTGCAGACTGCTGAATCCACACACGGGTTTAACTCTGGAAGTTGAGTGCACACATTGACAACCGTTCTGTTAGATAGCTGCGTTTTGGATTTAGAAGCAGATATTTCCCTGTGCTTACTGCTGTTTCTTCCATATGCCGGTAATGGGCTGAAAACGCCTGTTTTGGGACTCTGCAGAGAAAGTCTCTGCAGACTGCTGAATCCACACATGGGTTTAACTCTGGAAGTTGAGTGCACACATTGACAACCGTTCTGTTAGATAGCTGCGTTTTGGATTTAGAAGCAGATATTTCCCTGTGCTTACTGCTGTTTCTTCCATATGCCGGTAATGGGCTGAAAACGCCTGTTTTGGGACTCTGCAGAGAAAGTCTCTGCAGGCTGCTGAATCCACACACGGGTTTAACTCTGGAAGTTGAGTGCACACATTGACAACCGTTCTGTTAGATAGCTGCGTTTTGGATTTAGAAGCAGATATTTCCCTGTGCTTACTGCTGCTTCTTCCATATGCCGGTAATGGGCTGAAAACGCCTGTTTTGGGACTCTGCAGAGAAAGTGTTTGCAGACTGCTGAATCCACACACGGGTTTAACTCTGGAAGTTG
>NW_026989566.1:0-31053 GCF_030222135.1 Aotus nancymaae | reverse complement strand
GGCGTTTTCAGCCCATTACCGGCATATGGAAGAAACAGCAGTAAGCACAGGGAAATATCTGCTTCTAAATCCAAAACGCAGCTATCTAACAGAACGGTTGTCAATGTGTGCACTCAACTTCCAGAGTTAAACCCGTGTGTGGATTCAGCAGTCTGCAAACACTTTCTCTGCAGAGTCCCAAAACAGGCGTTTTCAGCCCATTACAGGCATATGGAAGAAACAGCAGTAAGCACAGGGAAATATCTGCTTCTAAATCCAAAACGCGGCTATCTAACAGAACGGTTGTCAATGTGTGCACTCAACTTCCAGAGTTAAACCCGTGTGTGGATTCAGCAGTCTGCAAACACTTTCTCTGCAGAGTCCCAAAACAGGCGTTTTCAGCCCATTACCGGCATATGGAAGAAACAGCAGTAAGCCCAGGGAAATAGCTGCTTCTAAATCCAAAACGCAGCTATCTAACAGAAAGGTTGTCATGTGTGCACTCAACTTCCAGAGTTAAACCCGTGTGTGGATTCAGCAGTCTGCAAACACTTTCTCTGCAGAGTCCCAAAACAGGCGTTTTCAGCCCATTACCGGCATATGGAAGAAACAGCAGTAAGCACAGGGAAATATCTGCTTCTAAATCCAAAACGCAGCTATCTAACAGAACGGTTTGTCAATGTGTGCACTCAACTTCCAGAGTTAAACCCGTGTGTGGATTCAGCAGTCTGCAAACACTTTCTCTGCAGAGTCCCAAAACAGGCGTTTTTCAGCCCATTACCGGCATATGGAAGAAACAGCAGTAAGCACAGGGAAATATCTGCTTCTAAATCCAAAACGCAGCTATCTAACAGAACGGTTGTCAATGGGTGCACTCAACTTCCAGAGTTAAACCCGTGTGTGGATTCAGCAGTCTGCAAACACTTTCTCTGCCGAGTCCCAAAACAGGCGTTTTCAGCCCATTACCGGCATATGGAAGAAACAGCAGTAAGCCCAGGGAAATATCTGCTTCTAAATCCAAAACGCAGCTATCTAACAGAACGGTTGTCAATGTGTGCACTCAACTTCCAGAGTTAAACCCGTGTGTGGATTCAGCAGTCTGCAAACACTTTCTCTGCAGAGTCCCAAAACAGGCGTTTTCAGCCCATTACCGGCATATGGAAGAAACAGCAGTAAGCACAGGGAAATATCTGCTTCTAAATCCAAAACGCAGCTATCTAACAGAACGGTTGTCAATGTGTGCACTCAACTTCCAGAGTTAAACCCGTGTGTGGATTCAGCAGTCTGCAAACACTTTCTCTGCCGAGTCCCAAAACAGGCGTTTTCAGCCCATTACCGGCATATGGAAGAAACAGCAGTAAGCCCAGGGAAATATCTGCTTCTAAATCCAAAACGCAGCTATCTAACAGAACGGTTGTCAATGTGTGCACTCAACTTCCAGAGTTAAACCCGTGTGTGGATTCAGCAGTCTGCAAACACTTTCTCTGCAGAGTCCCAAAACAGGCGTTTTCAGCCCATTACCGGCATATGGAAGAAACAGCAGTAAGCACAGGGAAATATCTGCTTCTAAATCCAAAACGCAGCTATCTAACAGAACGGTTGTCAATGGGTGCACTCAACTTCCAGAGTTAAACCCGTGTGTGGATTCAGCAGTCTGCAAACACTTTCTCTGCCGAGTCCCAAAACAGGCGTTTTCAGCCCATTACCGGCATATGGAAGAAACAGCAGTAAGCCCAGGGAAATATCTGCTTCTAAATCCAAAACGCAGCTATCTAACAGAACGGTTGTCAATGTGTGCACTCAACTTCCAGAGTTAAACCCGTGTGTGGATTCAGCAGTCTGCAAACACTTTCTCTGCAGAGTCCCAAAACAGGCGTTTTCAGCCCATTACCGGCATATGGAAGAAACAGCAGTAAGCACAGGGAAATATCTGCTTCTAAATCCAAAACGCAGCTATCTAACAGAACGGTTGTCAATGGGTGCACTCAACTTCAGAGTTAAACCCGTGTGTGGATTCAGCAGTCTGCAAACACTTTCTCTGCAGAGTCCCAAAACAGGCGTTTTCAGCCCATTACCGGCATATGGAAGAAACAGCAGTAAGCACAGGGAAATATCTGCTTCTAAATCCAAAACGCGGCTATCTAAACAGAACGGTTGTCAATGTGTGCACTCAACTTCCAGAGTTAAACCCGTGTGTGGATTCAGCAGTCTGCAAACACTTTCTCTGCAGAGTCCCAAAAACAGGCGTTTTCAGCCCATTACCGGCATATGGAAGAAACAGCAGTAAGCCCAGGGAAATAGCTGCTTGTAAATCCAAAACGCAGCTATCTAACAGAACGGTTGTCAAGGTGTACACTCAACTTCCAGAGTTAAACCCTTGTGTGGATGCAGCAGTCTGCAAACACTTTCTCTGCAGAGTCCCAAAACAGGCGTTTTCAGCCCATTACCGGCATATTGGAAGAAACAGCAGTAAGCACAGGGAAATATCTGCTTCTAAATCCAATACGCAGCTATCTAACAGAACGGTTGTCAATGTGTGCACTCAACTTCCAGAGTTAAACCCGTGTGTGGATTCAGCAGTCTGCAAACACTTTCTCTGCAGAGTCCCAAAACAGGCGTTTTCAGCCCATTACCGGCATATGGAAGAAACAGCAGTAAGCCCAGGGAAATATCTGCTTCTAAATCCAAAACGCAGCTATCTAACAGAACGGTTGTCAATGTGTGCACTCAACTTCCAGAGTTAAACCCGTGTGTGGATTCAGCAGTCTGCAAACACTTTCTCTGCAGGAGTCCCAAAACAGGCGTTTTCAGCCCATTACCGGCATATGGAAGAAACAGCAGTAAGCACAGGGAAATATCTGCTTCTAAATCCAAAACGCAGCTATCTAGCAGAACGGTTGTCAATGTGTGCACTCAACTTCCAGAGTTAAACCCGTGTGTGGATTCAGGCAGTCTGCAAACACTTTCTCTGCAGAGTCCCAAAACAGGCGTTTTCAGCCCATTACCGGCATATGGAAGAAACAGCAGTAAGCCCAGGGAAATAGCTGCTTCTAAATCCAAAACGCAGCTATCTAACAGAACGGTTGTCAATGTGTGCACTCAACTTCCAGAGTTAAACCCGTGTGTGGATTCAGCAGTCTGCAAACACTTTCTCTGCAGAGTCCCAAAACAGGCGTTTTCAGCCCATTACAGGCATATGGAAGAAACAGCAGTAAGCCCAGGGAAATATCTGCTTCTAAATCCAAAACGCAGCTATCTAACAGAACGGTTGTCAATGTGTGCACTCAACTTCCAGAGTTAAACCCGTGTGTGGATTCAGCAGTCTGCAAACACTTTCTCTGCAGAGTCCCCAAAACAGGCGTTTTCAGCCCATTACCGGCATATGGAAGAAACAGCAGTAAGCCCAGGGAAATATCTGCTTCTAAATCCAAAACGCAGCTATCTAACAGAACGGTTGTCAATGTGTGCACTCAACTTCCGAGTTAAACCCGTGTGTGGATGCAGCAGTCTGCAAACACTTTCTCTGCAGAGTCCCAAAACAGGCGTTTTCAGTCCGTTACCCGCATATGGAAGAAACAGCAGTAAGCACAGGGAAATATCTGCTTCTAAATCCAAAACGCAGCTATCTAACAGAACGGTTGTCAATGTGTGCACTCAACTTCCAGAGTTAAACCCGTGTGTGGATTCAGCAGTCTGCAAACGCTTTCTCTGCAGAGTCCCAAAACAGGCGTTTTCAGCCCATTACCGGCATATGGAAGAAACAGCAGTAAGCACAGGGAAATATCTGCTTCTAAATCCAAAACGCAGCTATCTAACAGAACGGTTGTCAATGTGTGCACTCAACTTCCAGAGTTAAACCCGTGTGTGGATTCAGCAGTCTGCAAACACTTTCTCTGCAGAGTCCCAAAACAGGCGTTTTCAGCCCATTACAGGCATATGGAAGAAACAGCAGTAAGCACAGGGAAATATCTGCTTCTAAATCCAAAACGCGGCTATCTAACAGAACGGTTGTCAATGTGTGCACTCAACTTCCAGAGTTAAACCCGTGTGTGGATTCAGCAGTCTGCAAACACTTTCTCTGCAGAGTCCCAAAACAGGCGTTTTCAGCCCATTACCGGCATATGGAAGAAACAGCAGTAAGCCCAGGGAAATAGCTGCTTCTAAATCCAAAACGCAGCTATCTAACAGAAAGGTTGTCAATGTGTGCACTCAACTTCCAGAGTTAAACCCGTGTGTGGATTCAGCAGTCTGCAAACACTTTCTCTGCAGAGTCCCAAAACAGGCGTTTTCAGCCCATTACCGGCATATGGAAGAAACAGCAGTAAGCACAGGGAAATATCTGCTTCTAAATCCAAAACGCAGCTATCTAACAGAACGGTTGTCAATGTGTGCACTCAACTTCCAGAGTTAAACCCGTGTGTGGATTCAGCAGTCTGCAAACACTTTCTCTGCAGAGTCCCAAAACAGGCGTTTTCAGCCCATTACCGGCATATGGAAGAAACAGCAGTAAGCACAGGGAAATATCTGCTTCTAAATCCAAAACGCAGCTATCTAACAGAACGGTTGTCAATGGGTGCACTCAACTTCCAGAGTTAAACCCGTGTGTGGATTCAGCAGTCTGCAAACACTTTCTCTGCCGAGTCCCAAAACAGGCGTTTTCAGCCCATTACCGGCATATGAAGAAACAGCAGTAAGCCCAGGGAAATATCTGCTTCTAAATCCAAAACGCAGCTATCTAACAGAACGGTTGTCAATGTGTGCACTCAACTTCCAGAGTTAAACCCGTGTGTGGATTCAGCAGTCTGCAAACACTTTCTCTGCAGAGTCCCAAAACAGGCGTTTTCAGCCCATTACCGGCATATGGAAGAAACAGCAGTAAGCACAGGGAAATATCTGCTTCTAAATCCAAAACGCAGCTATCTAACAGAACGGTTGTCAATGGGTGCACTCAACTTCCAGAGTTAAACCCGTGTGTGGATTCAGCAGTCTGCAAACACTTTCTCTGCAAGAGTCCCAAAACAGGCGTTTTCAGCCCATTACCGGCATATGGAAGAAACAGCAGTAAGCCCAGGGAAATATCTGCTTCTAAATCCAAAACGCAGCTATCTAACAGAACGGTTGTCAATGTGTGCACTCAACTTCCAGAGTTAAACCCGTGTGTGGATGCAGCAGTCTGCAAACACTTTCTCTGCAGAGTCCCAAAACAGGCGTTTTCAGCCCATTACCGGCATATGGAAGAAACAGCAGTAAGCACAGGGAAATATCTGCTTCTAAATCCAAAACGCAGCTATCTAACAGAACGGTTGTCAATTGGGTGCACTCAACTTCCAGAGTTAAACCCGTGTGTGGATTCAGCAGTCTGCAAACACTTTCTCTGCCGAGTCCCAAAACAGGCGTTTTTCAGCCCATTACCGGCATATGGAAGAAACAGCAGTAAGCCCAGGGAAATATCTGCTTCTAAATCCAAAACGCAGCTATCTAACAGAACGGTTGTCAATGTGTGCACTCAACTTCCAGAGTTAAACCCGTGTGTGGATTCAGCAGTCTGCAAACACTTTCTCTGCAGAGTCCCAAAACAGGCGTTTTCAGCCCATTACCGGCATATGGAAGAAACAGCAGTAAGCACAGGGAAATATCTGCTTCTAAATCCAAAACGCAGCTATCTAACAGAACGGTTGTCAATGGGTGCACTCAACTTCCAGAGTTAAACCCGTGTGTGGATTCAGCAGTCTGCAAACACTTTCTCTGCAGAGTCCCAAAACAGGCGTTTTCAGCCCATTACCGGCATATGGAAGAAACAGCAGTAAGCACAGGGAAATATCTGCTTCTAAATCCAAAACGCGGCTATCTAACAGAACGGTTGTCAATGTGTGCACTCAACTTCCAGAGTTAAACCCGTGTGTGGATTCAGCAGTCTGCAAACACTTTCTCTGCAGAGTCCCAAAACAGGCGTTTTCAGCCCATTACCGGCATATGGAAGAAACAGCAGTAAGCCCAGGGAAATAGCTGCTTGTAAATCCAAAACGCAGCTATCTAACAGAACGGTTGTCAAGGTGTACACTCAACTTCCAGAGTTAAACCCTTGTGTGGATGCAGCAGTCTGCAAACACTTTCTCTGCAGAGTCCCAAAACAGGCGTTTTCAGCCCATTACCGGCATATGGAAGAAACAGCAGTAAGCACAGGGAAATATCTGCTTCTAAATCCAAAACGCAGCTATCTAACAGAACGGTTGTCAATGTGTGCACTCAACTTCCAGAGTTAAACCCGTGTGTGGATTCAGCAGTCTGCAAACACTTTCTCTGCAGAGTCCCAAAACAGGCGTTTTCAGCCCATTACCGGCATATGGAAGAAACAGCAGTAAGCCCAGGGAAATATCTGCTTCTAAATCCAAAACGCAGCTATCTAACAGAACGGTTGTCAATGTGTGCACTCAACTTCCAGAGTTAAACCCGTGTGTGGATTCAGCAGTCTGCAAACACTTTCTCTGCAGAGTCCCAAAACAGGCGTTTTCAGCCCATTACCGGCATATGGAAGAAACAGCAGTAAGCACAGGGAAATATCTGCTTCTAAATCCAAAACGCAGCTATCTAGCAGAACGGTTGTCAATGTGTGCACTCAACTTCCAGAGTTAAACCCGTGTGTGGATTCAGCAGTCTGCAAACACTTTCTCTGCAGAGTCCCAAAACAGGCGTTTTCAGCCCATTACCGGCATATGGAAGAAACAGCAGTAAGCCCAGGGAAATAGCTGCTTCTAAATCCAAAACGCAGCTATCTAACAGAACGGTTGTCAATGTGTGCACTCAACTTCCAGAGTTAAACCCGTGTGTGGATTCAGCAGTCTGCAAACACTTTCTCTGCAGAGTCCCAAAACAGGCGTTTTCAGCCCATTACAGGCATATGGAAGAAACAGCAGTAAGCCCAGGGAAATATCTGCTTCTAAATCCAAAACGCAGCTATCTAACAGAACGGTTGTCAATGTGTGCACTCAACTTCCAGAGTTAAACCCGTGTGTGGATTCAGCAGTCTGCAAACACTTTCTCTGCAGAGTCCCAAAACAGGCGTTTTCAGCCCATTACCGGCATATGGAAGAAACAGCAGTAAGCCCAGGGAAATATCTGCTTCTAAATCCAAAACGCAGCTATCTAACAGAACGGTTGTCAATGTGTGCACTCAACTTCCAGAGTTAAACCCGTGTGTGGATGCAGCAGTCTGCAAACACTTTCTCTGCAGAGTCCCAAAACAGGCGTTTTCAGTCCGTTACCGGCATATGGAAGAAACAGCAGTAAGCACAGGGAAATATCTGCTTCTAAATCCAAAACGCAGCTATCTAACAGAACGGTTGTCAATGTGTGCACTCAACTTCCAGAGTTAAACCCGTGTGTGGATTCAGCAGTCTGCAAACGCTTTCTCTGCAGAGTCCCAAAACAGGCGTTTTCAGCCCATTACCGGCATATGGAAGAAACAGCAGTAAGCACAGGGAAATATCTGCTTCTAAATCCAAAACGCAGCTATCTAACAGAACGGTTGTCAATGTGTGCACTCAACTTCCAGAGTTAAACCCGTGTGTGGATTCAGCAGTCTGCAAACACTTTCTCTGCAGAGTCCCAAAACAGGCGTTTTCAGCCCATTACAGGCATATGGAAGAAACAGCAGTAAGCACAGGGAAATATCTGCTTCTAAATCCAAAACGCGGCTATCTAACAGAACGGTTGTCAATGTGTGCACTCAACTTCCAGAGTTAAACCCGTGTGTGGATTCAGCAGTCTGCAAACACTTTCTCTGCAGAGTCCCAAAACAGGCGTTTTCAGCCCATTACCGGCATATGGAAGAAACAGCAGTAAGCACAGGGAAATATCTGCTTCTAAATCCAAAACGCAGCTATCTAACAGAACGGTTGTCAATGGGTGCACTCAACTTCCAGAGTTAAACCCGTGTGTGGATTCAGCAGTCTGCAAACACTTTCTCTGCCGAGTCCCAAAACAGGCGTTTTCAGCCCATTACCGGCATATGGAAGAAACAGCAGTAAGCCCAGGGAAATATCTGCTTCTAAATCCAAAACGCAGCTATCTAACAGAACGGTTGTCAATGTGTGCACTCAACTTCCAGAGTTAAACCCGTGTGTGGATTCAGCAGTCTGCAAACACTTTCTCTGCAGAGTCCCAAAACAGGCGTTTTCAGCCCATTACCGGCATATGGAAGAAACAGCAGTAAGCACAGGGAAATATCTGCTTCTAAATCCAAAACGCAGCTATCTAACAGAACGGTTGTCAATGGGTGCACTCAACTTCCAGAGTTAAACCCGTGTGTGGATTCAGCAGTCTGCAAACACTTTCTCTGCAGAGTCCCAAAACAGGCGTTTTCAGCCCATTACCGGCATATGGAAGAAACAGCAGTAAGCCCAGGGAAATATCTGCTTCTAAATCCAAAACGCAGCTATCTAACAGAACGGTTGTCAATGTGTGCACTCAACTTCCAGAGTTAAACCCGTGTGTGGATGCAGCAGTCTGCAAACACTTTCTCTGCAGAGTCCCAAAACAGGCGTTTTCAGCCCATTACCGGCATATGGAAGAAACAGCAGTAAGCACAGGGAAATATCTGCTTCTAAATCCAAAACGCAGCTATCTAACAGAACGGTTGTCAATGGGTGCACTCAACTTCCAGAGTTAAACCCGTGTGTGGATTCAGCAGTCTGCAAACACTTTCTCTGCCGAGTCCCAAAACAGGCGTTTTCAGCCCATTACCGGCATATGGAAGAAACAGCAGTAAGCCCAGGGAAATATCTGCTTCTAAATCCAAAACGCAGCTATCTAACAGAACGGTTGTCAATGTGTGCACTCAACTTCCAGAGTTAAACCCGTGTGTGGATTCAGCAGTCTGCAAACACTTTCTCTGCAGAGTCCCAAAACAGGCGTTTTCAGCCCATTACCGGCATATGGAAGAAACAGCAGTAAGCACAGGGAAATATCTGCTTCTAAATCCAAAACGCAGCTATCTAACAGAACGGTTGTCAATGGGTGCACTCAACTTCCAGAGTTAAACCCGTGTGTGGATTCAGCAGTCTGCAAACACTTTCTCTGCAGAGTCCCAAAACAGGCGTTTTCAGCCCATTACCGGCATATGGAAGAAACAGCAGTAAGCACAGGGAAATATCTGCTTCTAAATCCAAAACGCGGCTATCTAACAGAACGGTTGTCAATGTGTGCACTCAACTTCCAGAGTTAAACCCGTGTGTGGATTCAGCAGTCTGCAAACACTTTCTCTGCAGAGTCCCAAAACAGGCGTTTTCAGCCCATTACCGGCATATGGAAGAAACAGCAGTAAGCCCAGGGAAATAGCTGCTTGTAAATCCAAAACGCAGCTATCTAACAGAACGGTTGTCAAGGTGTACACTCAACTTCCAGAGTTAAACCCTTGTGTGGATGCAGCAGTCTGCAAACACTTTCTCTGCAGAGTCCCAAAACAGGCGTTTTCAGCCCATTACCGGCATATGGAAGAAACAGCAGTAAGCACAGGGAAATATCTGCTTCTAAATCCAAAACGCAGCTATCTAACAGAACGGTTGTCAATGTGTGCACTCAACTTCCAGAGTTAAACCCGTGTGTGGATTCAGCAGTCTGCAAACACTTTCTCTGCAGAGTCCCAAAACAGGCGTTTTCAGCCCATTACCGGCATATGGAAGAAACAGCAGTAAGCCCAGGGAAATATCTGCTTCTAAATCCAAAACGCAGCTATCTAACAGAACGGTTGTCAATGTGTGCACTCAACTTCCAGAGTTAAACCCGTGTGTGGATTCAGCAGTCTGCAAACACTTTCTCTGCAGAGTCCCAAAACAGGCGTTTTCAGCCCATTACCGGCATATGGAAGAAACAGCAGTAAGCACAGGGAAATATCTGCTTCTAAATCCAAAACGCAGCTATCTAGCAGAACGGTTGTCAATGTGTGCACTCAACTTCCAGAGTTAAACCCGTGTGTGGATTCAGCAGTCTGCAAACACTTTCTCTGCAGAGTCCCAAAACAGGCGTTTTCAGCCCATTACCGGCATATGGAAGAAACAGCAGTAAGCCCAGGGAAATAGCTGCTTCTAAATCCAAAACGCAGCTATCTAACAGAACGGTTGTCAATGTGTGCACTCAACTTCCAGAGTTAAACCCGTGTGTGGATTCAGCAGTCTGCAAACACTTTCTCTGCAGAGTCCCAAAACAGGCGTTTTCAGCCCATTACAGGCATATGGAAGAAACAGCAGTAAGCCCAGGGAAATATCTGCTTCTAAATCCAAAACGCAGCTATCTAACAGAACGGTTGTCAATGTGTGCACTCAACTTCCAGAGTTAAACCCGTGTGTGGATTCAGCAGTCTGCAAACACTTTCTCTGCAGAGTCCCAAAACAGGCGTTTTCAGCCCATTACCGGCATATGGAAGAAACAGCAGTAAGCCCAGGGAAATATCTGCTTCTAAATCCAAAACGCAGCTATCTAACAGAACGGTTGTCAATGTGTGCACTCAACTTCCAGAGTTAAACCCGTGTGTGGATGCAGCAGTCTGCAAACACTTTCTCTGCAGAGTCCCAAAACAGGCGTTTTCAGTCCGTTACCGGCATATGGAAGAAACAGCAGTAAGCACAGGGAAATATCTGCTTCTAAATCCAAAACGCAGCTATCTAACAGAACGGTTGTCAATGTGTGCACTCAACTTCCAGAGTTAAACCCGTGTGTGGATTCAGCAGTCTGCAAACGCTTTCTCTGCAGAGTCCCAAAACAGGCGTTTTCAGCCCATTACCGGCATATGGAAGAAACAGCAGTAAGCACAGGGAAATATCTGCTTCTAAATCCAAAACGCAGCTATCTAACAGAACGGTTGTCAATGTGTGCACTCAACTTCCAGAGTTAAACCCGTGTGTGGATTCAGCAGTCTGCAAACACTTTCTCTGCAGAGTCCCAAAACAGGCGTTTTCAGCCCATTACAGGCATATGGAAGAAACAGCAGTAAGCACAGGGAAATATCTGCTTCTAAATCCAAAACGCGGCTATCTAACAGAACGGTTGTCAATGTGTGCACTCAACTTCCAGAGTTAAACCCGTGTGTGGATTCAGCAGTCTGCAAACACTTTCTCTGCAGAGTCCCAAAACAGGCGTTTTCAGCCCATTACCGGCATATGGAAGAAACAGCAGTAAGCCCAGGGAAATAGCTGCTTCTAAATCCAAAACGCAGCTATCTAACAGAAAGGTTGTCAATGTGTGCACTCAACTTCCAGAGTTAAACCCGTGTGTGGATTCAGCAGTCTGCAAACACTTTCTCTGCAGAGTCCCAAAACAGGCGTTTTCAGCCCATTACCGGCATATGGAAGAAACAGCAGTAAGCACAGGGAAATATCTGCTTCTAAATCCAAAACGCAGCTATCTAACAGAACGGTTGTCAATGGGTGCACTCAACTTCCAGAGTTAAACCCGTGTGTGGATTCAGCAGTCTGCAAACACTTTCTCTGCCGAGTCCCAAAACAGGCGTTTTCAGCCCATTACCGGCATATGGAAGAAACAGCAGTAAGCCCAGGGAAATATCTGCTTCTAAATCCAAAACGCAGCTATCTAACAGAACGGTTGTCAATGTGTGCACTCAACTTCCAGAGTTAAACCCGTGTGTGGATTCAGCAGTCTGCAAACACTTTCTCTGCAGAGTCCCAAAACAGGCGTTTTCAGCCCATTACCGGCATATGGAAGAAACAGCAGTAAGCACAGGGAAATATCTGCTTCTAAATCCAAAACGCAGCTATCTAACAGAACGGTTGTCAATGGGTGCACTCAACTTCCAGAGTTAAACCCGTGTGTGGATTCAGCAGTCTGCAAACACTTTCTCTGCAGAGTCCCAAAACAGGCGTTTTCAGCCCATTACCGGCATATGGAAGAAACAGCAGTAAGCCCAGGGAAATATCTGCTTCTAAATCCAAAACGCAGCTATCTAACAGAACGGTTGTCAATGTGTGCACTCAACTTCCAGAGTTAAACCCGTGTGTGGATTCAGCAGTCTGCAAACACTTTCTGTGCAGGGTCTCAAAACAGGCCTTCCGGCCCAGTACCGGCATGTATAAGAAAGAGCATTAAGACTGCGTCTAAAACTCAGAAGAAACGTTTCTTTCAAACTGCTCGGCCATGTGTTCTTTGACCTAAGGGAGTTGAATCTATGTTTAGATTCAGCGAGATAGAAACACGTTTATTCTAGGAGCTGTCTTTGGATATTCCAGAATGAATGGGAGTATACGCTGTAATGAGAAATATCTGTTTCTAAAACCAAAATGGATCTATCTAGCAGAGTGGTTGTGAATGTGTTCCTTCGGCTTAAAGAGGTAAACTGCTCTTCTCATGCAGCACTTTAGAAACCCTTTATATGCAAATTCTCATACAGTCCTTTCCAGCAAAACACCAGCCTATAGGAAATAGCAGTAAGACTGAATCTTTAACATGGAAGAAACTGTTTTCAAACTGCTTTGCTGTGTGTTCATTCATATAAGAGACTTGAATATATGTTCAGATTCAGCTAGTTAGCAACACGTTTCTTCCAGGAGCTGTGTTTGCCTATTCCAGAGTATACTGGAGTATAAGATGTAAAGACAAATGTCTCGTTCCAAAAGAAAAACGGATGATCTAATGGAATGGTTGTCAATGTGTGCATTCAACTTACTGAGCTAAACTGCTGTTTGTATGCAGCAGTTTAGAAAACATTTCTGTGTAGATTCTCAAACAGACATTTCCAGCAAAATACCGGCCTATAAGAAATAGCAGTAAGACTGCTTCTAAAACTCAGAGGGAACGTTTCTTTCAAACGTTCTGCAGTGTGTTCGTTCACCAAAGGTCGTTGAATCTATGTTTGGATTCAGCGAGTTTGAAACACGTTTATTCTAGGAGCTGCATTTCGATATACCAGAGTGTATGGGAGTAAATGCTGTAAAGAGAAATATCTGTTTCTAAAACCAAAACGGAGCTATCTAACAGAATGGTTGTGAATGTGTGCATTCAACTTAAAGGGTTAATCTGCTCTTCTTAGGCAGCAGTTTAGAAACCCTTTATATGCAAATTCTAAAATCAACATTTGCAGCAAAACACCAGCCTAAAAGAAGTAGCAGTAAGACTGCATCTATAACATAGAAGAAACGTTTTCTTCAAAATGCTCTGCTCTGTGTTCATTCACCTAAGAGTCTTGAGTATATGTTCAGATTCAGCGAGTAAGAAACACGTTTCTTCCAGGAGCTGCATTTGCATATTCCAGAGTGTACTGGAGTATAAGGTTTAAAGTGAAATATCTGGTTCTAAAACAAACACGGAGCCATCTAACAGAATGGTTGTCACTGTGTGCCTTCAGCTTATTGAGATAAACTGTTGTTTCTATGCAGCAGTTTAGAAAAGATTTTTGTGCAGATTCTAAAACAGACATTCCCAGCAAAATACCGGCCTCTAAGAAATAGCAATAAGACTGCGTCTAAAACTCAAATAAAACATTTCTTTCAAACTGCTGTGCTGTGTGTTCGTTCACCTAAGGGAGTTGAATCTATGTTGAGATTCAGCGACTTAGAAACACGTCTATTCTGGGAGCTGCGTTTGGCTATTCCAGAATGAATGGGAGTATATGCTGTAACTAGAAACACAGGCTTCTAAAACCAAAACGGAGCTAGCTAACAGAATGATTGTGAATGAGGGCATTCAACTTAACGAATTAAACTGCTCCACTTAAGCAGCAGTTTACAAACCATTTATATGGAAATTCTAAAACCAACATTTCCAGGAAAACACCAGCTTAAAAGCAATAGAAGTAACAGTGCATCTATAACATGGAAGAAATGTTTTTTTCAAACTCCTGTGCTGTGTGTTCATTCACCTAAGAGACTTCAATATATGCTCAGATTCAGCGAGTTACAAACACGTTTCTTCCAGGAGCTGCGAATGCATATATCAGAGTGTACTGGGGTACAAGATGTAAAGAGAAATATCTCATTATACTTAGAAACCCGTTTCTTTTAGGAGCTGCGTTTGGATATTCCAGAGTGAATGAGAGTATATGCTGTAAGGAGAAATAACTGCTTCTAAAACCAAAAGGCAGCTCTATCTAACTGAATGGTTGTCAATGCGTGCACTCAACTTCCAGAGATAAACCCGTGTGGGGATTCAGCAGTCTGCAAACACTTTCTCTGCAGAGTCCCAAAACAGGCGTTTTCAGCCCATTACCGGCATATGGAAGAAACAGCAGTAAGCCCAGGGAAATATCTGCTTCTAAATCCAAAACGCAGCTATCTAACAGAACGGTTGTCAATGTGTGCACTCAACTTCCAGAGTTAAACCCGTGTGTGGATTCAGCAGTCTGCAAACACTTTCTCTGCAGAGTCCCAAAACAGGCGTTTTCAGCCCATTACCGGCATATGGAAGAAACAGCAGTAAGCACAGGGAAATATCTGCTTCTAAATCCAAAACGCAGCTATCTAACAGAACGGTTGTCAATGTGTGCACTGAACTTCCAGAGTTAAACCCGTGTGTGGATTCAGCAGTCTGCAAACACTTTCTCTGCAGAGTCGCAAAACAGGTGTTTTCAGCCCATTACCTGCATATGGAAGAAACAGCAGTTAGGTCAGTGAAATATCTGCTTCTAAATCCAAAACGCAGCTATCTAACAGAACGGTTGTCAATGGGTGCACTCAACTTCCAGAGTTAAACCCGTGTGTGGATTCAGCAGTCTGCAAACACTTTCTCTGCAGAGTCCCAAAACAGGCGTTTTCAGCCCATTACCGGCATATGGAAGAAACAGCAGTAAGCACAGGGAAATATCTGCTTCTAAATCCAAAACGCGGCTATCTAACAGAACGGTTGTCAATGTGTGCACTCAACTTCCAGAGTTAAACCCGTGTGTGGATTCAGCAGTCTGCAAACACTTTCTCTGCAGAGTCCCAAAACAGGCGTTTTCAGCCCATTACCGGCATATGGAAGAAACAGCAGTAAGCCCAGGGAAATAGCTGCTTGTAAATCCAAAACGCAGCTATCTAACAGAACGGTTGTCAAGGTGTACACTCAACTTCCAGAGTTAAACCCTTGTGTGGATGCAGCAGTCTGCAAACACTTTCTCTGCAGAGTCCCAAAACAGGCGTTTTCAGCCCATTACCGGCATATGGAAGAAACAGCAGTAAGCACAGGGAAATATCTGCTTCTAAATCCAAAACGCAGCTATCTAACAGAACGGTTGTCAATGTGTGCACTCAACTTCCAGAGTTAAACCCGTGTGTGGATTCAGCAGTCTGCAAACACTTTCTCTGCAGAGTCCCAAAACAGGCGTTTTCAGCCCATTACCGGCATATGGAAGAAACAGCAGTAAGCCCAGGGAAATATCTGCTTCTAAATCCAAAACGCAGCTATCTAACAGAACGGTTGTCAATGTGTGCACTCAACTTCCAGAGTTAAACCCGTGTGTGGATTCAGCAGTCTGCAAACACTTTCTCTGCAGAGTCCCAAAACAGGCGTTTTCAGCCCATTACCGGCATATGGAAGAAACAGCAGTAAGCACAGGGAAATATCTGCTTCTAAATCCAAAACGCAGCTATCTAGCAGAACGGTTGTCAATGTGTGCACTCAACTTCCAGAGTTAAACCCGTGTGTGGATTCAGCAGTCTGCAAACACTTTCTCTGCAGAGTCCCAAAACAGGCGTTTTCAGCCCATTACCGGCATATGGAAGAAACAGCAGTAAGCCCAGGGAAATAGCTGCTTCTAAATCCAAAACGCAGCTATCTAACAGAACGGTTGTCAATGTGTGCACTCAACTTCCAGAGTTAAACCCGTGTGTGGATTCAGCAGTCTGCAAACACTTTCTCTGCAGAGTCCCAAAACAGGCGTTTTCAGCCCATTACAGGCATATGGAAGAAACAGCAGTAAGCCCAGGGAAATATCTGCTTCTAAATCCAAAACGCAGCTATCTAACAGAACGGTTGTCAATGTGTGCACTCAACTTCCAGAGTTAAACCCGTGTGTGGATTCAGCAGTCTGCAAACACTTTCTCTGCAGAGTCCCAAAACAGGCGTTTTCAGCCCATTACCGGCATATGGAAGAAACAGCAGTAAGCCCAGGGAAATATCTGCTTCTAAATCCAAAACGCAGCTATCTAACAGAACGGTTGTCAATGTGTGCACTCAACTTCCAGAGTTAAACCCGTGTGTGGATGCAGCAGTCTGCAAACACTTTCTCTGCAGAGTCCCAAAACAGGCGTTTTCAGTCCGTTACCGGCATATGGAAGAAACAGCAGTAAGCACAGGGAAATATCTGCTTCTAAATCCAAAACGCAGCTATCTAACAGAACGGTTGTCAATGTGTGCACTCAACTTCCAGAGTTAAACCCGTGTGTGGATTCAGCAGTCTGCAAACGCTTTCTCTGCAGAGTCCCAAAACAGGCGTTTTCAGCCCATTACCGGCATATGGAAGAAACAGCAGTAAGCACAGGGAAATATCTGCTTCTAAATCCAAAACGCAGCTATCTAACAGAACGGTTGTCAATGTGTGCACTCAACTTCCAGAGTTAAACCCGTGTGTGGATTCAGCAGTCTGCAAACACTTTCTCTGCAGAGTCCCAAAACAGGCGTTTTCAGCCCATTACAGGCATATGGAAGAAACAGCAGTAAGCACAGGGAAATATCTGCTTCTAAATCCAAAACGCGGCTATCTAACAGAACGGTTGTCAATGTGTGCACTCAACTTCCAGAGTTAAACCCGTGTGTGGATTCAGCAGTCTGCAAACACTTTCTCTGCAGAGTCCCAAAACAGGCGTTTTCAGCCCATTACCGGCATATGGAAGAAACAGCAGTAAGCCCAGGGAAATAGCTGCTTCTAAATCCAAAACGCAGCTATCTAACAGAAAGGTTGTCAATGTGTGCACTCAACTTCCAGAGTTAAACCCGTGTGTGGATTCAGCAGTCTGCAAACACTTTCTCTGCAGAGTCCCAAAACAGGCGTTTTCAGCCCATTACCGGCATATGGAAGAAACAGCAGTAAGCACAGGGAAATATCTGCTTCTAAATCCAAAACGCAGCTATCTAACAGAACGGTTGTCAATGTGTGCACTCAACTTCCAGAGTTAAACCCGTGTGTGGATTCAGCAGTCTGCAAACACTTTCTCTGCAGAGTCCCAAAACAGGCGTTTTCAGCCCATTACCGGCATATGGAAGAAACAGCAGTAAGCACAGGGAAATATCTGCTTCTAAATCCAAAACGCAGCTATCTAACAGAACGGTTGTCAATGGGTGCACTCAACTTCCAGAGTTAAACCCGTGTGTGGATTCAGCAGTCTGCAAACACTTTCTCTGCCGAGTCCCAAAACAGGCGTTTTCAGCCCATTACCGGCATATGGAAGAAACAGCAGTAAGCCCAGGGAAATATCTGCTTCTAAATCCAAAACGCAGCTATCTAACAGAACGGTTGTCAATGTGTGCACTCAACTTCCAGAGTTAAACCCGTGTGTGGATTCAGCAGTCTGCAAACACTTTCTCTGCAGAGTCCCAAAACAGGCGTTTTCAGCCCATTACCGGCATATGGAAGAAACAGCAGTAAGCACAGGGAAATATCTGCTTCTAAATCCAAAACGCAGCTATCTAACAGAACGGTTGTCAATGGGTGCACTCAACTTCCAGAGTTAAACCCGTGTGTGGATTCAGCAGTCTGCAAACACTTTCTCTGCAGAGTCCCAAAACAGGCGTTTTCAGCCCATTACCGGCATATGGAAGAAACAGCAGTAAGCCCAGGGAAATATCTGCTTCTAAATCCAAAACGCAGCTATCTAACAGAACGGTTGTCAATGTGTGCACTCAACTTCCAGAGTTAAACCCGTGTGTGGATTCAGCAGTCTGCAAACACTTTCTCTGCAGAGTCCCAAAACAGGCGTTTTCAGCCCATTACCGGCATATGGAAGAAACAGCAGTAAGCACAGGGAAATATCTGCTTCTAAATCCAAAACCCAGCTATATAACAGTACGGTTGTCAATGTGTGCACTCAACTTCCAGAGTTAAACCCGTGTGTGGATTCAGCAGTCTGCAAACACTTTCTGTGCAGGGTCTCAAAACAGGCCTTCCGGCCCAGTACCGGCATGTATAAGAAAGAGCATTAAGACTGCGTCTAAAACTCAGAAGAAACGTTTCTTTCAAACTGCTCGGCCATGTGTTCTTTGACCTAAGGGAGTTGAATCTATGTTTAGATTCAGCGAGATAGAAACACGTTTATTCTAGGAGCTGTCTTTGGATATTCCAGAATGAATGGGAGTATACGCTGTAATGAGAAATATCTGTTTCTAAAACCAAAATGGATCTATCTAGCAGAGTGGTTGTGAATGTGTTCCTTCGGCTTAAAGAGGTAAACTGCTCTTCTCATGCAGCACTTTAGAAACCCTTTATATGCAAATTCTCATACAGTCCTTTCCAGCAAAACACCAGCCTATAGGAAATAGCAGTAAGACTGAATCTTTAACATGGAAGAAACTGTTTTCAAACTGCTTTGCTGTGTGTTCATTCATATAAGAGACTTGAATATATGTTCAGATTCAGCTAGTTAGCAACACGTTTCTTCCAGGAGCTGTGTTTGCCTATTCCAGAGTATACTGGAGTATAAGATGTAAAGACAAATGTCTCGTTCCAAAAGAAAAACGGATGATCTAATGGAATGGTTGTCAATGTGTGCATTCAACTTACTGAGCTAAACTGCTGTTTGTATGCAGCAGTTTAGAAAACATTTCTGTGTAGATTCTCAAACAGACATTTCCAGCAAAATACCGGCCTATAAGAAATAGCAGTAAGACTGCTTCTAAAACTCAGAGGGAACGTTTCTTTCAAACGTTCTGCAGTGTGTTCGTTCACCAAAGGTCGTTGAATCTATGTTTGGATTCAGCGAGTTTGAAACACGTTTATTCTAGGAGCTGCATTTCGATATACCAGAGTGTATGGGAGTAAATGCTGTAAAGAGAAATATCTGTTTCTAAAACCAAAACGGAGCTATCTAACAGAATGGTTGTGAATGTGTGCATTCAACTTAAAGGGTTAATCTGCTCTTCTTAGGCAGCAGTTTAGAAACCCTTTATATGCAAATTCTAAAATCAACATTTGCAGCAAAACACCAGCCTAAAAGAAGTAGCAGTAAGACTGCATCTATAACATAGAAGAAACGTTTTCTTCAAAATGCTCTGCTCTGTGTTCATTCACCTAAGAGTCTTGAGTATATGTTCAGATTCAGCGAGTAAGAAACACGTTTCTTCCAGGAGCTGCATTTGCATATTCCAGAGTGTACTGGAGTATAAGGTTTAAAGTGAAATATCTGGTTCTAAAACAAACACGGAGCCATCTAACAGAATGGTTGTCACTGTGTGCCTTCAGCTTATTGAGATAAACTGTTGTTTCTATGCAGCAGTTTAGAAAAGATTTTTGTGCAGATTCTAAAACAGACATTCCCAGCAAAATACCGGCCTCTAAGAAATAGCAATAAGACTGCGTCTAAAACTCAAATAAAACATTTCTTTCAAACTGCTGTGCTGTGTGTTCGTTCACCTAAGGGAGTTGAATCTATGTTGAGATTCAGCGACTTAGAAACACGTCTATTCTGGGAGCTGCGTTTGGCTATTCCAGAATGAATGGGAGTATATGCTGTAACTAGAAACACAGGCTTCTAAAACCAAAACGGAGCTAGCTAACAGAATGATTGTGAATGAGGGCATTCAACTTAACGAATTAAACTGCTCCACTTAAGCAGCAGTTTACAAACCATTTATATGGAAATTCTAAAACCAACATTTCCAGGAAAACACCAGCTTAAAAGCAATAGAAGTAACAGTGCATCTATAACATGGAAGAAATGTTTTTTTCAAACTCCTGTGCTGTGTGTTCATTCACCTAAGAGACTTCAATATATGCTCAGATTCAGCGAGTTACAAACACGTTTCTTCCAGGAGCTGCGAATGCATATATCAGAGTGTACTGGGGTACAAGATGTAAAGAGAAATATCTCATTATACTTAGAAACCCGTTTCTTTTAGGAGCTGCGTTTGGATATTCCAGAGTGAATGAGAGTATATGCTGTAAGGAGAAATAACTGCTTCTAAAACCAAAAGGCAGCTCTATCTAACTGAATGGTTGTCAATGCGTGCACTCAACTTCCAGAGATAAACCCGTGTGGGGATTCAGCAGTCTGCAAACACTTTCTCTGCAGAGTCCCAAAACAGGCGTTTTCAGCCCATTACCGGCATATGGAAGAAACAGCAGTAAGCCCAGGGAAATATCTGCTTCTAAATCCAAAACGCAGCTATCTAACAGAACGGTTGTCAATGTGTGCACTCAACTTCCAGAGTTAAACCCGTGTGTGGATTCAGCAGTCTGCAAACACTTTCTCTGCAGAGTCCCAAAACAGGCGTTTTCAGCCCATTACCGGCATATGGAAGAAACAGCAGTAAGCACAGGGAAATATCTGCTTCTAAATCCAAAACGCAGCTATCTAACAGAACGGTTGTCAATGGGTGCACTCAACTTCCAGAGTTAAACCCGTGTGTGGATTCAGCAGTCTGCAAACGCTTTCTCTGCAGAGTCCCAAAACAGGCGTTTTCAGCCCATTACCGGCATATGGAAGAAACAGCAGTAAGCACAGGGAAATATCTGCTTCTAAATCCAAAACGCAGCTATCTAACAGAACGGTTGTCAATGTGTGCACTCAACTTCCAGAGTTAAACCCGTGTGTGGATTCAGCAGTCTGCAAACGCTTTCTCTGCAGAGTCCCAAAACAGGCGTTTTCAGCCCATTACCGGCATATGGAAGAAACAGCAGTAAGCACAGGGAAATATCTGCTTCTAAATCCAAAACGCAGCTATCTAACAGAACGGTTGTCAATGTGTGCACTCAACTTCCAGAGTTAAACCCGTGTGTGGATTCAGCAGTCTGCAAACACTTTCTCTGCAGAGTCCCAAAACAGGCGTTTTCAGCCCATTACCGGCATATGGAAGAAACAGCAGTAAGCACAGGGAAATATCTGCTTCTAAATCCAAAACGCGGCTATCTAACAGAACGGTTGTCAATGTGTGCACTCAACTTCCAGAGTTAAACCCGTGTGTGGATTCAGCAGTCTGCAAACACTTTCTCTGCAGAGTCCCAAAACAGGCGTTTTCAGCCCATTACCGGCATATGGAAGAAACAGCAGTAAGCCCAGGGAAATAGCTGCTTCTAAATCCAAAACGCAGCTATCTAACAGAAAGGTTGTCAATGTGTGCACTCAACTTCCAGAGTTAAACCCGTGTGTGGATTCAGCAGTCTGCAAACACTTTCTCTGCAGAGTCCCAAAACAGGCGTTTTCAGCCCATTACCGGCATATGGAAGAAACAGCAGTAAGCACAGGGAAATATCTGCTTCTAAATCCAAAACGCAGCTATCTAACAGAACGGTTGTCAATGTGTGCACTCAACTTCCAGAGTTAAACCCGTGTGTGGATTCAGCAGTCTGCAAACACTTTCTCTGCAGAGTCCCAAAACAGGCGTTTTCAGCCCATTACCGGCATATGGAAGAAACAGCAGTAAGCACAGGGAAATATCTGCTTCTAAATCCAAAACGCAGCTATCTAACAGAACGGTTGTCAATGGGTGCACTCAACTTCCAGAGTTAAACCCGTGTGTGGATTCAGCAGTCTGCAAACACTTTCTCTGCCGAGTCCCAAAACAGGCGTTTTCAGCCCATTACCGGCATATGGAAGAAACAGCAGTAAGCCCAGGGAAATATCTGCTTCTAAATCCAAAACGCAGCTATCTAACAGAACGGTTGTCAATGTGTGCACTCAACTTCCAGAGTTAAACCCGTGTGTGGATTCAGCAGTCTGCAAACACTTTCTCTGCAGAGTCCCAAAACAGGCGTTTTCAGCCCATTACCGGCATATGGAAGAAACAGCAGTAAGCACAGGGAAATATCTGCTTCTAAATCCAAAACGCAGCTATCTAACAGAACGGTTGTCAATGGGTGCACTCAACTTCCAGAGTTAAACCCGTGTGTGGATTCAGCAGTCTGCAAACACTTTCTCTGCAGAGTCCCAAAACAGGCGTTTTCAGCCCATTACCGGCATATGGAAGAAACAGCAGTAAGCCCAGGGAAATATCTGCTTCTAAATCCAAAACGCAGCTATCTAACAGAACGGTTGTCAATGTGTGCACTCAACTTCCAGAGTTAAACCCGTGTGTGGATGCAGCAGTCTGCAAACACTTTCTCTGCAGAGTCCCAAAACAGGCGTTTTCAGTCCGTTACCGGCATATGGAAGAAACAGCAGTAAGCACAGGGAAATATCTGCTTCTAAATCCAAAACGCAGCTATCTAACAGAACGGTTGTCAATGTGTGCACTCAACTTCCAGAGTTAAACCCGTGTGTGGATTCAGCAGTCTGCAAACACTTTCTCTGCAGAGTCCCAAAACAGGCGTTTTCAGCCCATTACCGGCATATGGAAGAAACAGCAGTAAGCACAGGGAAATATCTGCTTCTAAATCCAAAACGCAGCTATCTAACAGAACGGTTGTCAATGTGTGCACTCAACTTCCAGAGTTAAACCCGTGTGTGGATTCAGCAGTCTGCAAACACTTTCTCTGCAGAGTCCCAAAACAGGCGTTTTCAGCCCATTACAGGCATATGGAAGAAACAGCAGTAAGCCCAGGGAAATATCTGCTTCTAAATCCAAAACGCAGCTATCTAACAGAACGGTTGTCAATGTGTGCACTCAACTTCCAGAGTTAAACCCGTGTGTGGATTCAGCAGTCTGCAAACACTTTCTCTGCAGAGTCCCAAAACAGGCGTTTTCAGCCCATTACCGGCATATGGAAGAAACAGCAGTAAGCACAGGGAAATATCTGCTTCTAAATACAAAACGCAGCTATCTAACAGAACGGTTGTCAATGTGTGCACTCAACTTCCAGAGTTAAACCCGTGTGTGGATTCAGCAGTCTGCAAACACTTTCTCTGCAGAGTCCCAAAACAGGCGTTTTCAGCCCATTACCGGCATATGGAAGAAACAGCAGTAAGCACAGGGAAATATCTGCTTCTAAATCCAAAACGCAGCTATCTAACAGAACGGTTGTCAATGGGTGCACTCAACTTCCAGAGTTAAACCCGTGTGTGGATTCAGCAGTCTGCAAACGCTTTCTCTGCAGAGTCCCAAAACAGGCGTTTTCAGCCCATTACCGGCATATGGAAGAAACAGCAGTAAGCCCAGGGAAATATCTGCTTCTAAATCCAAAACGCAGCTATCTAACAGAACGGTTGTCAATGTGTGCACTCAACTTTCAGAGTTAAACCCGTGTGTGGATTCAGCAGTCTGCAAACACTTTCTCTGCAGAGTCCCAAAACAGGCCTTTTCAGCCCATTACCGGCATATGGAAGAAACAGCAGTAAGCACAGGGAAATATCTGCTTCTAAATCCAAAACGCGGCTATCTAACAGAACGGTTGTCAATGTGTGCACTCAACTTCCAGAGTTAAACCCGTGTGTGGATTCAGCAGTCTGCAAACACTTTCTCTGCAGAGTCCCAAAACAGGCGTTTTCAGCCCATTACCGGCATATGGAAGAAACAGCAGTAAGCCCAGGGAAATAGCTGCTTGTAAATCCAAAACGCAGCTATCTAACAGAACGGTTGTCAAGGTGTACACTCAACTTCCAGAGTTAAACCCTTGTGTGGATGCAGCAGTCTGCAAACACTTTCTCTGCAGAGTCCCAAAACAGGCGTTTTCAGCCCATTACCGGCATATGGAAGAAACAGCAGTAAGCACAGGGAAATATCTGCTTCTAAATCCAAAACGCAGCTATCTAACAGAACGGTTGTCAATGTGTGCACTCAACTTCCAGAGTTAAACCCGTGTGTGGATTCAGCAGTCTGCAAACACTTTCTCTGCAGAGTCCCAAAACAGGCGTTTTCAGCCCATTACCGGCATATGGAAGAAACAGCAGTAAGCCCAGGGAAATATCTGCTTCTAAATCCAAAACGCAGCTATCTAACAGAACGGTTGTCAATGTGTGCACTCAACTTCCAGAGTTAAACCCGTGTGTGGATTCAGCAGTCTGCAAACACTTTCTCTGCAGAGTCCCAAAACAGGCGTTTTCAGCCCATTACCGGCATATGGAAGAAACAGCAGTAAGCACAGGGAAATATCTGCTTCTAAATCCAAAACGCAGCTATCTAGCAGAACGGTTGTCAATGTGTGCACTCAACTTCCAGAGTTAAACCCGTGTGTGGATTCAGCAGTCTGCAAACACTTTCTCTGCAGAGTCCCAAAACAGGCGTTTTCAGCCCATTACCGGCATATGGAAGAAACAGCAGTAAGCCCAGGGAAATAGCTGCTTCTAAATCCAAAACGCAGCTATCTAACAGAACGGTTGTCAATGTGTGCACTCAACTTCCAGAGTTAAACCCGTGTGTGGATTCAGCAGTCTGCAAACACTTTCTCTGCAGAGTCCCAAAACAGGCGTTTTCAGCCCATTACAGGCATATGGAAGAAACAGCAGTAAGCCCAGGGAAATATCTGCTTCTAAATCCAAAACGCAGCTATCTAACAGAACGGTTGTCAATGTGTGCACTCAACTTCCAGAGTTAAACCCGTGTGTGGATTCAGCAGTCTGCAAACACTTTCTCTGCAGAGTCCCAAAACAGGCGTTTTCAGCCCATTACCGGCATATGGAAGAAACAGCAGTAAGCCCAGGGAAATATCTGCTTCTAAATCCAAAACGCAGCTATCTAACAGAACGGTTGTCAATGTGTGCACTCAACTTCCAGAGTTAAACCCGTGTGTGGATGCAGCAGTCTGCAAACACTTTCTCTGCAGAGTCCCAAAACAGGCGTTTTCAGTCCGTTACCGGCATATGGAAGAAACAGCAGTAAGCACAGGGAAATATCTGCTTCTAAATCCAAAACGCAGCTATCTAACAGAACGGTTGTCAATGTGTGCACTCAACTTCCAGAGTTAAACCCGTGTGTGGATGCAGCAGTCTGCAAACACTTTCTCTGCAGAGTCCCAAAACAGGCGTTTTCAGTCCGTTACCGGCATATGGAAGAAACAGCAGTAAGCACAGGGAAATATCTGCTTCTAAATCCAAAACGCAGCTATCTAACAGAACGGTTGTCAATGTGTGCACTCAACTTCCAGAGTTAAACCCGTGTGTGGATTCAGCAGTCTGCAAACACTTTCTCTGCAGAGTCCCAAAACAGGCGTTTTCAGCCCATTACCGGCATATGGAAGAAACAGCAGTAAGCACAGGGAAATATCTGCTTCTAAATCCAAAACGCAGCTATCTAACAGAACGGTTGTCAATGTGTGCACTCAACTTCCAGAGTTAAACCCGTGTGTGGATTCAGCAGTCTGCAAACACTTTCTCTGCAGAGTCCCAAAACAGGCGTTTTCAGCCCATTACAGGCATATGGAAGAAACAGCAGTAAGCCCAGGGAAATATCTGCTTCTAAATCCAAAACGCAGCTATCTAACAGAACGGTTGTCAATGTGTGCACTCAACTTCCAGAGTTAAACCCGTGTGTGGATTCAGCAGTCTGCAAACACTTTCTCTGCAGAGTCCCAAAACAGGCGTTTTCAGCCCATTACCGGCATATGGAAGAAACAGCAGTAAGCACAGGGAAATATCTGCTTCTAAATACAAAACGCAGCTATCTAACAGAACGGTTGTCAATGTGTGCACTCAACTTCCAGAGTTAAACCCGTGTGTGGATTCAGCAGTCTGCAAACACTTTCTCTGCAGAGTCCCAAAACAGGCGTTTTCAGCCCATTACCGGCATATGGAAGAAACAGCAGTAAGCACAGGGAAATATCTGCTTCTAAATCCAAAACGCAGCTATCTAACAGAACGGTTGTCAATGGGTGCACTCAACTTCCAGAGTTAAACCCGTGTGTGGATTCAGCAGTCTGCAAACGCTTTCTCTGCAGAGTCCCAAAACAGGCGTTTTCAGCCCATTACCGGCATATGGAAGAAACAGCAGTAAGCCCAGGGAAATATCTGCTTCTAAATCCAAAACGCAGCTATCTAACAGAACGGTTGTCAATGTGTGCACTCAACTTTCAGAGTTAAACCCGTGTGTGGATTCAGCAGTCTGCAAACACTTTCTCTGCAGAGTCCCAAAACAGGCCTTTTCAGCCCATTACCGGCATATGGAAGAAACAGCAGTAAGCACAGGGAAATATCTGCTTCTAAATCCAAAACGCGGCTATCTAACAGAACGGTTGTCAATGTGTGCACTCAACTTCCAGAGTTAAACCCGTGTGTGGATTCAGCAGTCTGCAAACACTTTCTCTGCAGAGTCCCAAAACAGGCGTTTTCAGCCCATTACCGGCATATGGAAGAAACAGCAGTAAGCCCAGGGAAATAGCTGCTTGTAAATCCAAAACGCAGCTATCTAACAGAACGGTTGTCAAGGTGTACACTCAACTTCCAGAGTTAAACCCTTGTGTGGATGCAGCAGTCTGCAAACACTTTCTCTGCAGAGTCCCAAAACAGGCGTTTTCAGCCCATTACCGGCATATGGAAGAAACAGCAGTAAGCACAGGGAAATATCTGCTTCTAAATCCAAAACGCAGCTATCTAACAGAACGGTTGTCAATGTGTGCACTCAACTTCCAGAGTTAAACCCGTGTGTGGATTCAGCAGTCTGCAAACACTTTCTCTGCAGAGTCCCAAAACAGGCGTTTTCAGCCCATTACCGGCATATGGAAGAAACAGCAGTAAGCCCAGGGAAATATCTGCTTCTAAATCCAAAACGCAGCTATCTAACAGAACGGTTGTCAATGTGTGCACTCAACTTCCAGAGTTAAACCCGTGTGTGGATTCAGCAGTCTGCAAACACTTTCTCTGCAGAGTCCCAAAACAGGCGTTTTCAGCCCATTACCGGCATATGGAAGAAACAGCAGTAAGCACAGGGAAATATCTGCTTCTAAATCCAAAACGCAGCTATCTAGCAGAACGGTTGTCAATGTGTGCACTCAACTTCCAGAGTTAAACCCGTGTGTGGATTCAGCAGTCTGCAAACACTTTCTCTGCAGAGTCCCAAAACAGGCGTTTTCAGCCCATTACCGGCATATGGAAGAAACAGCAGTAAGCCCAGGGAAATAGCTGCTTCTAAATCCAAAACGCAGCTATCTAACAGAACGGTTGTCAATGTGTGCACTCAACTTCCAGAGTTAAACCCGTGTGTGGATTCAGCAGTCTGCAAACACTTTCTCTGCAGAGTCCCAAAACAGGCGTTTTCAGCCCATTACAGGCATATGGAAGAAACAGCAGTAAGCCCAGGGAAATATCTGCTTCTAAATCCAAAACGCAGCTATCTAACAGAACGGTTGTCAATGTGTGCACTCAACTTCCAGAGTTAAACCCGTGTGTGGATTCAGCAGTCTGCAAACACTTTCTCTGCAGAGTCCCAAAACAGGCGTTTTCAGCCCATTACCGGCATATGGAAGAAACAGCAGTAAGCCCAGGGAAATATCTGCTTCTAAATCCAAAACGCAGCTATCTAACAGAACGGTTGTCAATGTGTGCACTCAACTTCCAGAGTTAAACCCGTGTGTGGATGCAGCAGTCTGCAAACACTTTCTCTGCAGAGTCCCAAAACAGGCGTTTTCAGTCCGTTACCGGCATATGGAAGAAACAGCAGTAAGCACAGGGAAATATCTGCTTCTAAATCCAAAACGCAGCTATCTAACAGAACGGTTGTCAATGTGTGCACTCAACTTCCAGAGTTAAACCCGTGTGTGGATTCAGCAGTCTGCAAACGCTTTCTCTGCAGAGTCCCAAAACAGGCGTTTTCAGCCCATTACCGGCATATGGAAGAAACAGCAGTAAGCACAGGGAAATATCTGCTTCTAAATCCAAAACGCAGCTATCTAACAGAATGGTTGTCAATGTGTGCACTCAACTTCCAGAGTTAAACCCGTGTGTGGATTCAGCAGTCTGCAAACACTTTCTCTGCAGAGTCCCAAAACAGGCGTTTTCAGCCCATTACAGGCATATGGAAGAAACAGCAGTAAGCACAGGGAAATATCTGCTTCTAAATCCAAAACGCGGCTATCTAACAGAACGGTTGTCAATGTGTGCACTCAACTTCCAGAGTTAAACCCGTGTGTGGATTCAGCAGTCTGCAAACACTTTCTCTGCAGAGTCCCAAAACAGGCGTTTTCAGCCCATTACCGGCATATGGAAGAAACAGCAGTAAGCCCAGGGAAATAGCTGCTTCTAAATCCAAAACGCAGCTATCTAACAGAAAGGTTGTCAATGTGTGCACTCAACTTCCAGAGTTAAACCCGTGTGTGGATTCAGCAGTCTGCAAACACTTTCTCTGCAGAGTCCCAAAACAGGCGTTTTCAGCCCATTACCGGCATATGGAAGAAACAGCAGTAAGCACAGGGAAATATCTGCTTCTAAATCCAAAACGCAGCTATCTAACAGAACGGTTGTCAATGTGTGCACTCAACTTCCAGAGTTAAACCCGTGTGTGGATTCAGCAGTCTGCAAACACTTTCTCTGCAGAGTCCCAAAACAGGCGTTTTCAGCCCATTACCGGCATATGGAAGAAACAGCAGTAAGCACAGGGAAATATCTGCTTCTAAATCCAAAACGCAGCTATCTAACAGAACGGTTGTCAATGGGTGCACTCAACTTCCAGAGTTAAACCCGTGTGTGGATTCAGCAGTCTGCAAACACTTTCTCTGCCGAGTCCCAAAACAGGCGTTTTCAGCCCATTACCGGCATATGGAAGAAACAGCAGTAAGCCCAGGGAAATATCTGCTTCTAAATCCAAAACGCAGCTATCTAACAGAACGGTTGTCAATGTGTGCACTCAACTTCCAGAGTTAAACCCGTGTGTGGATTCAGCAGTCTGCAAACACTTTCTCTGCAGAGTCCCAAAACAGGCGTTTTCAGCCCATTACCGGCATATGGAAGAAACAGCAGTAAGCACAGGGAAATATCTGCTTCTAAATCCAAAACGCAGCTATCTAACAGAACGGTTGTCAATGGGTGCACTCAACTTCCAGAGTTAAACCCGTGTGTGGATTCAGCAGTCTGCAAACACTTTCTCTGCCGAGTCCCAAAACAGGCGTTTTCAGCCCATTACCGGCATATGGAAGAAACAGCAGTAAGCCCAGGGAAATATCTGCTTCTAAATCCAAAACGCAGCTATCTAACAGAACGGTTGTCAATGTGTGCACTCAACTTCCAGAGTTAAACCCGTGTGTGGATTCAGCAGTCTGCAAACACTTTCTCTGCAGAGTCCCAAAACAGGCGTTTTCAGCCCATTACCGGCATATGGAAGAAACAGCAGTAAGCACAGGGAAATATCTGCTTCTAAATCCAAAACGCAGCTATCTAACAGAACGGTTGTCAATGGGTGCACTCAACTTCCAGAGTTAAACCCGTGTGTGGATTCAGCAGTCTGCAAACACTTTCTCTGCAGAGTCCCAAAACAGGCGTTTTCAGCCCATTACCGGCATATGGAAGAAACAGCAGTAAGCACAGGGAAATATCTGCTTCTAAATCCAAAACGCGGCTATCTAACAGAACGGTTGTCAATGTGTGCACTCAACTTCCAGAGTTAAACCCGTGTGTGGATTCAGCAGTCTGCAAACACTTTCTCTGCAGAGTCCCAAAACAGGCGTTTTCAGCCCATTACCGGCATATGGAAGAAACAGCAGTAAGCCCAGGGAAATAGCTGCTTGTAAATCCAAAACGCAGCTATCTAACAGAACGGTTGTCAAGGTGTACACTCAACTTCCAGAGTTAAACCCTTGTGTGGATGCAGCAGTCTGCAAACACTTTCTCTGCAGAGTCCCAAAACAGGCGTTTTCAGCCCATTACCGGCATATGGAAGAAACAGCAGTAAGCACAGGGAAATATCTGCTTCTAAATCCAAAACGCAGCTATCTAACAGAACGGTTGTCAATGTGTGCACTCAACTTCCAGAGTTAAACCCGTGTGTGGATTCAGCAGTCTGCAAACACTTTCTCTGCAGAGTCCCAAAACAGGCGTTTTCAGCCCATTACCGGCATATGGAAGAAACAGCAGTAAGCCCAGGGAAATATCTGCTTCTAAATCCAAAACGCAGCTATCTAACAGAACGGTTGTCAATGTGTGCACTCAACTTCCAGAGTTAAACCCGTGTGTGGATTCAGCAGTCTGCAAACACTTTCTCTGCAGAGTCCCAAAACAGGCGTTTTCAGCCCATTACCGGCATATGGAAGAAACAGCAGTAAGCACAGGGAAATATCTGCTTCTAAATCCAAAACGCAGCTATCTAGCAGAACGGTTGTCAATGTGTGCACTCAACTTCCAGAGTTAAACCCGTGTGTGGATTCAGCAGTCTGCAAACACTTTCTCTGCAGAGTCCCAAAACAGGCGTTTTCAGCCCATTACCGGCATATGGAAGAAACAGCAGTAAGCCCAGGGAAATAGCTGCTTCTAAATCCAAAACGCAGCTATCTAACAGAACGGTTGTCAATGTGTGCACTCAACTTCCAGAGTTAAACCCGTGTGTGGATTCAGCAGTCTGCAAACACTTTCTCTGCAGAGTCCCAAAACAGGCGTTTTCAGCCCATTACAGGCATATGGAAGAAACAGCAGTAAGCCCAGGGAAATATCTGCTTCTAAATCCAAAACGCAGCTATCTAACAGAACGGTTGTCAATGTGTGCACTCAACTTCCAGAGTTAAACCCGTGTGTGGATTCAGCAGTCTGCAAACACTTTCTCTGCAGAGTCCCAAAACAGGCGTTTTCAGCCCATTACCGGCATATGGAAGAAACAGCAGTAAGCCCAGGGAAATATCTGCTTCTAAATCCAAAACGCAGCTATCTAACAGAACGGTTGTCAATGTGTGCACTCAACTTCCAGAGTTAAACCCGTGTGTGGATGCAGCAGTCTGCAAACACTTTCTCTGCAGAGTCCCAAAACAGGCGTTTTCAGTCCGTTACCGGCATATGGAAGAAACAGCAGTAAGCACAGGGAAATATCTGCTTCTAAATCCAAAACGCAGCTATCTAACAGAACGGTTGTCAATGTGTGCACTCAACTTCCAGAGTT
>NW_026989565.1:0-26640 GCF_030222135.1 Aotus nancymaae | reverse complement strand
CACATTGACAACCGTTCTGTTAGATAGCTGCGTTTTGGATTTAGAAGCAGAGATTTCCCTGTGCTTTCTGCTGTTTCTTCCATAGGCCGGTATTGGGCTGAAAACGCCTGTTTTGAAACTCTGCACAGAAAGGGTTTGCAGACTGCTGAATCCACACACGGGTTTAACTCTGGAAGTTGAGTGCACACATTGACAACCGTTCTGTTAGATAGCTGCGTTTTGGATTTAGAAGCAGAGATTTCCCTGTGCTTTCTGCTGTTTCTTCCATAGGCCGGTATTGGGCTGAAAACGCCTGTTTTGAAAACTCTGCACAGAAAGGGTTTGCAGACTGCTGAATCCACACACGGGTTTAACTCTGGAAGTTGAGTGCACACATTGACAACCGTTCTGTTAGATAGCTGCGTTTTGGATTTAGAAGCAGATATTTCCCTGTGCTTTCTGCTGTTTCTTCCATAGGCCGGTATTGGGCTGAAAACGCCTGTTTTGAAACTCTGCACAGAAAGGGTTTGCAGACTGCTGAATCCACACACGGGTTTAACTCTGGAAGTTGAGTGCACACATTGACAACCGTTCTGTTAGATAGCTGCGTTTTGGATTTAGAAGCAGATATTTCCCTGTGCTTTCTGCTGTTTCTTCCATAGGCCGGTATTGGGCTGAAAACGCCTGTTTTGAAACTCTGCACAGAAAGGGTTTGCAGACTGCTGAATCCACACACGGGTTTAACTCTGGAAGTTGAGTGCACACATTGACAACCGTTCTGTTAGATAGCTGCGTTTTGGATTTAGAAGCAGATATTTCCCTGTGCTTTCTGCTGTTTCTTCCATAGGCCGGTATTGGGCTGAAAACGCCTGTTTTGAAACTCTGCACAGAAAGGGTTTGCAGACTGCTGAATCCACACACGGGTTTAACTCTGGAAGTTGAGTGCACACATTGACAACCGTTCTGTTAGATAGCTGCGTTTTGGATTTAGAAGCAGAGATTTCCCTGTGCTTTCTGCTGTTTCTTCCATAGGCCGGTATTGGGCTGAAAACGCCTGTTTTGAAACTCTGCACAGAAAGGGTTTGCAGACTGCTGAATCCACACACGGGTTTAACTCTGGAAGTTGAGTGCACACATTGACAACCGTTCTGTTAGATAGCTGCGTTTTGGATTTAGAAGCAGATATTTCCCTGTGCTTTCTGCTGTTTCTTCCATAGGCCGGTATTGGGCTGAAAACGCCTGTTTTGAAACTCTGCACAGAAAGGGTTTGCAGACTGCTGAATCCACACACGGGTTTAACTCTGGAAGTTGAGTGCACACATTGACAACCGTTCTGTTAGATAGCTGCGTTTTGGATTTAGAAGCAGAGATTTCCCTGTGCTTTCTGCTGTTTCTTCCATAGGCCGGTATTGGGCTGAAAACGCCTGTTTTGAAACTCTGCACAGAAAGGGTTTGCAGACTGCTGAATCCACACACGGGTTTAACTCTGGAAGTTGAGTGCACACATTGACAACCGTTCTGTTAGATAGCTGCGTTTTGGATTTAGAAGCAGAGATTTCCCTGTGCTTTCTGCTGTTTCTTCCATAGGCCGGTATTGGGCTGAAAACGCCTGTTTTGAAACTCTGCACAGAAAGGGTTTGCAGACTGCTGAATCCACACACGGGTTTAACTCTGGAAGTTGAGTGCACACATTGACAACCGTTCTGTTAGATAGCTGCGTTTTGGATTTAGAAGCAGATATTTCCCTGTGCTTTCTGCTGTTTCTTCCATAGGCCGGTATTGGGCTGAAAACGCCTGTTTTGAAACTCTGCACAGAAAGGGTTTGCAGACTGCTGAATCCACACACGGGTTTAACTCTGGAAGTTGAGTGCACACATTGACAACCGTTCTGTTAGATAGCTGCGTTTTGGATTTAGAAGCAGAGATTTCCCTGTGCTTTCTGCTGTTTCTTCCATAGGCCGGTATTGGGCTGAAAACGCCTGTTTTGAAACTCTGCACAGAAAGGGTTTGCAGACTGCTGAATCCACACACGGGTTTAACTCTGGAAGTTGAGTGCACACATTGACAACCGTTCTGTTAGATAGCTGCGTTTTGGATTTAGAAGCAGATATTTCCCTGTGCTTTCTGCTGTTTCTTCCATAGGCCGGTATTGGGCTGAAAACGCCTGTTTTGAAACTCTGCACAGAAAGGGTTTGCAGACTGCTGAATCCACACACGGGTTTAACTCTGGAAGTTGAGTGCACACATTGACAACCGTTCTGTTAGATAGCTGCGTTTTGGATTTAGAAGCAGAGATTTCCCTGTGCTTTCTGCTGTTTCTTCCATAGGCCGGTATTGGGCTGAAAACGCCTGTTTTGAAACTCTGCACAGAAAGGGTTTGCAGACTGCTGAATCCACACACGGGTTTAACTCTGGAAGTTGAGTGCACACATTGACAACCGTTCTGTTAGATAGCTGCGTTTTGGATTTAGAAGCAGAGATTTCCCTGTGCTTTCTGCTGTTTCTTCCATAGGCCGGTATTGGGCTGAAAACGCCTGTTTTGAAACTCTGCACAGAAAGGGTTTGCAGACTGCTGAATCCACACACGGGTTTAACTCTGGAAGTTGAGTGCACACATTGACAACCGTTCTGTTAGATAGCTGCGTTTTGGATTTAGAAGCAGATATTTCCCTGTGCTTTCTGCTGTTTCTTCCATAGGCCGGTATTGGGCTGAAAACGCCTGTTTTGAAATTCTGCACAGAAAGTGTTTGCAGACTGCTGAATCCACACACGGGTTTAACTCTGGAAGTTGAGTGCACACATTGACAACCGTTCTGTTAGATAGCTGCGTTTTGGATTTAGAAGCAGAGATTTCCCTGTGCTTTCTGCTGTTTCTTCCATAGGCCGGTATTGGGCTGAAAACGCCTGTTTTGAAACTCTGCACAGAAAGGGTTTGCAGACTGCTGAATCCACACACGGGTTTAACTCTGGAAGTTGAGTGCACACATTGACAACCGTTCTGTTAGATAGCTGCGTTTTGGATTTAGAAGCAGATATTTCCCTGTGCTTTCTGCTGTTTCTTCCATAGGCCGGTATTGGGCTGAAAACGCCTGTTTTGAAACTCTGCACAGAAAGGGTTTGCAGACTGCTGAATCCACACACGGGTTTAACTCTGGAAGTTGAGTGCACACATTGACAACCGTTCTGTTAGATAGCTGCGTTTTGGATTTAGAAGCAGATATTTCCCTGTGCTTTCTGCTGTTTCTTCCATAGGCCGGTATTGGGCTGAAAACGCCTGTTTTGAAACTCTGCACAGAAAGGGTTTGCAGACTGCTGAATCCACACACGGGTTTAACTCTGGAAGTTGAGTGCACACATTGACAACCGTTCTGTTAGATAGCTGCGTTTTGGATTTAGAAGCAGATATTTCCCTGTGCTTTCTGCTGTTTCTTCCATAGGCCGGTATTGGGCTGAAAACGCCTGTTTTGAAACTCTGCACAGAAAGGGTTTGCAGACTGCTGAATCCACACACGGGTTTAACTCTGGAAGTTGAGTGCACACATTGACAACCGTTCTGTTAGATAGCTGCGTTTTGGATTTAGAAGCAGATATTTCCCTGTGCTTTCTGCTGTTTCTTCCATAGGCCGGTATTGGGCTGAAAACGCCTGTTTTGAAACTCTGCACAGAAAGGGTTTGCAGACTGCTGAATCCACACACGGGTTTAACTCTGGAAGTTGAGTGCACACATTGACAACCGTTCTGTTAGATAGCTGCGTTTTGGATTTAGAAGCAGATATTTCCCTGTGCTTTCTGCTGTTTCTTCCATAGGCCGGTATTGGGCTGAAAACGCCTGTTTTGAAACTCTGCACAGAAAGGGTTTGCAGACTGCTGAATCCACACACGGGTTTAACTCTGGAAGTTGAGTGCACACATTGACAACCGTTCTGTTAGATAGCTGCGTTTTGGATTTAGAAGCAGATATTTCCCTGTGCTTTCTGCTGTTTCTTCCATAGGCCGGTATTGGGCTGAAAACGCCTGTTTTGAAACTCTGCACAGAAAGGGTTTGCAGACTGCTGAATCCACACACGGGTTTAACTCTGGAAGTTGAGTGCACACATTGACAACCGTTCTGTTAGATAGCTGCGTTTTGGATTTAGAAGCAGATATTTCCCTGTGCTTTCTGCTGTTTCTTCCATAGGCCGGTATTGGGCTGAAAACGCCTGTTTTGAAACTCTGCACAGAAAGGGTTTGCAGACTGCTGAATCCACACACGGGTTTAACTCTGGAAGTTGAGTGCACACATTGACAACCGTTCTGTTAGATAGCTGCGTTTTGGATTTAGAAGCAGATATTTCCCTGTGCTTTCTGCTGTTTCTTCCATAGGCCGGTATTGGGCTGAAAACGCCTGTTTTGAAACTCTGCACAGAAAGGGTTTGCAGACTGCTGAATCCACACACGGGTTTAACTCTGGAAGTTGAGTGCACACATTGACAACCGTTCTGTTAGATAGCTGCGTTTTGGATTTAGAAGCAGATATTTCCCTGTGCTTTCTGCTGTTTCTTCCATAGGCCGGTATTGGGCTGAAAACGCCTGTTTTGAAACTCTGCACAGAAAGGGTTTGCAGACTGCTGAATCCACACACGGGTTTAACTCTGGAAGTTGAGTGCACACATTGACAACCGTTCTGTTAGATAGCTGCGTTTTGGATTTAGAAGCAGATATTTCCCTGTGCTTTCTGCTGTTTCTTCCATAGGCCGGTATTGGGCTGAAAACGCCTGTTTTGAAACTCTGCACAGAAAGGGTTTGCAGACTGCTGAATCCACACACGGGTTTAACTCTGGAAGTTGAGTGCACACATTGACAACCGTTCTGTTAGATAGCTGCGTTTTGGATTTAGAAGCAGATATTTCCCTGTGCTTTCTGCTGTTTCTTCCATAGGCCGGTATTGGGCTGAAAACGCCTGTTTTGAAACTCTGCACAGAAAAGGTTTGCAGACTGCTGAATCCACACACGGGTTTAACTCTGGAAGTTGAGTGCACACATTGACAACCGTTCTGTTAGATAGCTGCGTTTTGGATTTAGAAGCAGATATTTCCCTGTGCTTTCTGCTGTTTCTTCCATAGGCCGGTATTGGGCTGAAAACGCCTGTTTTGAAACTCTGCACAGAAAGGGTTTGCAGACTGCTGAATCCACACACGGGTTTAACTCTGGAAGTTGAGTGCACACATTGACAACCGTTCTGTTAGATAGCTGCGTTTTGGATTTAGAAGCAGATAATTCCCTGTGCTTTCTGCTGTTTCTTCCATAGGCCGGTATTGGGCTGAAAACGCCTGTTTTGAAACTCTGCACAGAAAGGGTTTGCAGACTGCTGAATCCACACACGGGTTTAACTCTGGAAGTTGAGTGCACACATTGACAACCGTTCTGTTAGATAGCTGCGTTTTGGATTTAGAAGCAGATATTTCCCTGTGCTTTCTGCTGTTTCTTCCATAGGCCGGTATTGGGCTGAAAACGCCTGTTTTGAAACTCTGCACAGAAAGGGTTTGCAGACTGCTGAATCCACACACGGGTTTAACTCTGGAAGTTGAGTGCACACATTGACAACCGTTCTGTTAGATAGCTGCGTTTTGGATTTAGAAGCAGATATTTCCCTGTGCTTTCTGCTGTTTCTTCCATAGGCCGGTATTGGGCTGAAAACGCCTGTTTTGAAACTCTGCACAGAAAGGGTTTGCAGACTGCTGAATCCACACACGGGTTTAACTCTGGAAGTTGAGTGCACACATTGACAACCGTTCTGTTAGATAGCTGCGTTTTGGATTTAGAAGCAGATATTTCCCTGTGCTTTCTGCTGTTTCTTCCATAGGCCGGTATTGGGCTGAAAACGCCTGTTTTGAAACTCTGCACAGAAAGGGTTTGCAGACTGCTGAATCCACACACGGGTTTAACTCTGGAAGTTGAGTGCACACATTGACAACCGTTCTGTTAGATAGCTGCGTTTTGGATTTAGAAGCAGATAATTCCCTGTGCTTTCTGCTGTTTCTTCCATAGGCCGGTATTGGGCTGAAAACGCCTGTTTTGAAACTCTGCACAGAAAGGGTTTGCAGACTGCTGAATCCACACACGGGTTTAACTCTGGAAGTTGAGTGCACACATTGACAACCGTTCTGTTAGATAGCTGCGTTTTGGATTTAGAAGCAGATATTTCCCTGTGCTTTCTGCTGTTTCTTCCATAGGCCGGTATTGGGCTGAAAACGCCTGTTTTGAAACTCTGCACAGAAAGGGTTTGCAGACTGCTGAATCCACACACGGGTTTAACTCTGGAAGTTGAGTGCACACATTGACAACCGTTCTGTTAGATAGCTGCGTTTTGGATTTAGAAGCAGATATTTCCCTGTGCTTTCTGCTGTTTCTTCCATAGGCCGGTATTGGGCTGAAAACGCCTGTTTTGAAACTCTGCACAGAAAGGGTTTGCAGACTGCTGAATCCACACACGGGTTTAACTCTGGAAGTTGAGTGCACACATTGACAACCGTTCTGTTAGATAGCTGCGTTTTGGATTTAGAAGCAGATATTTCCCTGTGCTTTCTGCTGTTTCTTCCATAGGCCGGTATTGGGCTGAAAACGCCTGTTTTGAAACTCTGCACAGAAAGGGTTTGCAGACTGCTGAATCCACACACGGGTTTAACTCTGGAAGTTGAGTGCACACATTGACAACCGTTCTGCTAGATAGCTGCGTTTTGGATTTAGAAGCAGATATTTCCCTGTGGTTTCTGCTGTTTCTTCCATAGGCCGGTATTGGGCTGAAAACGCCTGTTTTGAAACTCTGCACAGAAAGGGTTTGCAGACTGCTGAATCCACACACGGGTTTAACTCTGGAAGTTGAGTGCACACATTGACAACCGTTCTGTTAGATAGCTGCGTTTTGGATTTAGAAGCAGATATTTCCCTGTGCTTTCTGCTGTTTCTTCCATAGGCCGGTATTGGGCTGAAAACGCCTGTTTTGAAACTCTGCACAGAAAGGGTTTGCAGACTGCTGAATCCACACACGGGTTTAACTCTGGAAGTTGAGTGCACACATTGACAACCGTTCTGTTAGATAGCTGCGTTTTGGATTTAGAAGCAGATATTTCCCTGTGCTTTCTGCTGTTTCTTCCATAGGCCGGTATTGGGCTGAAAACGCCTGTTTTGAAACTCTGCACAGAAAGGGTTTGCAGACTGCTGAATCCACACACGGGTTTAACTCTGGAAGTTGAGTGCACACATTGACAACCGTTCTGTTAGATAGCTGCGTTTTGGATTTAGAAGCAGATATTTCCCTGTGCTTTCTGCTGTTTCTTCCATAGGCCGGTATTGGGCTGAAAACGCCTGTTTTGAAACTCTGCACAGAAAGGGTTTGCAGACTGCTGAATCCACACACGGGTTTAACTCTGGAAGTTGAGTGCACACATTGACAACCGTTCTGTTAGATAGCTGCGTTTTGGATTTAGAAGCAGATATTTCCCTGTGCTTTCTGCTGTTTCTTCCATAGGCCGGTATTGGGCTGAAAACGCCTGTTTTGAAACTCTGCACAGAAAGGGTTTGCAGACTGCTGAATCCACACACGGGTTTAACTCTGGAAGTTGAGTGCACACATTGACAACCGTTCTGTTAGATAGCTGCGTTTTGGATTTAGAAGCAGATATTTCCCTGTGCTTTCTGCTGTTTCTTCCATAGGCCGGTATTGGGCTGAAAACGCCTGTTTTGAAACTCTGCACAGAAAGGGTTTGCAGACTGCTGAATCCACACACGGGTTTAACTCTGGAAGTTGAGTGCACACATTGACAACCGTTCTGTTAGATAGCTGCGTTTTGGATTTAGAAGCAGATATTTCCCTGTGCTTTCTGCTGTTTCTTCCATAGGCCGGTATTGGGCTGAAAACGCCTGTTTTGAAACTCTGCACAGAAAGGGTTTGCAGACTGCTGAATCCACACACGGGTTTAACTCTGGAAGTTGAGTGCACACATTGACAACCGTTCTGTTAGATAGCTGCGTTTTGGATTTAGAAGCAGATATTTCCCTGTGCTTTCTGCTGTTTCTTCCATAGGCCGGTATTGGGCTGAAAACGCCTGTTTTGAAACTCTGCACAGAAAGGGTTTGCAGACTGCTGAATCCACACACGGGTTTAACTCTGGAAGTTGAGTGCACACATTGACAACCGTTCTGTTAGATAGCTGCGTTTTGGATTTAGAAGCAGAGATTTCCCTGTGCTTTCTGCTGTTTCTTCCATAGGCCGGTATTGGGCTGAAAACGCCTGTTTTGAAACTCTGCACAGAAAGGGTTTGCAGACTGCTGAATCCACACACGGGTTTAACTCTGGAAGTTGAGTGCACACATTGACAACCGTTCTGTTAGATAGCTGCGTTTTGGATTTAGAAGCAGATATTTCCCTGTGCTTTCTGCTGTTTCTTCCATAGGCCGGTATTGGGCTGAAAACGCCTGTTTTGAAACTCTGCACAGAAAGGGTTTGCAGACTGCTGAATCCACACACGGGTTTAACTCTGGAAGTTGAGTGCACACATTGACAACCGTTCTGTTAGATAGCTGCGTTTTGGATTTAGAAGCAGAGATTTCCCTGTGCTTTCTGCTGTTTCTTCCATAGGCCGGTATTGGGCTGAAAACGCCTGTTTTGAAACTCTGCACAGAAAGGGTTTGCAGACTGCTGAATCCACACACGGGTTTAACTCTGGAAGTTGAGTGCACACATTGACAACCGTTCTGTTAGATAGCTGCGTTTTGGATTTAGAAGCAGATATTTCCCTGTGCTTTCTGCTGTTTCTTCCATAGGCCGGTATTGGGCTGAAAACGCCTGTTTTGAAACTCTGCACAGAAAGGGTTTGCAGACTGCTGAATCCACACACGGGTTTAACTCTGGAAGTTGAGTGCACACATTGACAACCGTTCTGTTAGATAGCTGCGTTTTGGATTTAGAAGCAGAGATTTCCCTGTGCTTTCTGCTGTTTCTTCCATAGGCCGGTATTGGGCTGAAAACGCCTGTTTTGAAACTCTGCACAGAAAGGGTTTGCAGACTGCTGAATCCACACACGGGTTTAACTCTGGAAGTTGAGTGCACACATTGACAACCGTTCTGTTAGATAGCTGCGTTTTGGATTTAGAAGCAGAGATTTCCCTGTGCTTTCTGCTGTTTCTTCCATAGGCCGGTATTGGGCTGAAAACGCCTGTTTTGAAACTCTGCACAGAAAGGGTTTGCAGACTGCTGAATCCACACACGGGTTTAACTCTGGAAGTTGAGTGCACACATTGACAACCGTTCTGTTAGATAGCTGCGTTTTGGATTTAGAAGCAGATATTTCCCTGTGCTTTCTGCTGTTTCTTCCATAGGCCGGTATTGGGCTGAAAACGCCTGTTTTGAAACTCTGCACAGAAAGGGTTTGCAGACTGCTGAATCCACACACGGGTTTAACTCTGGAAGTTGAGTGCACACATTGACAACCGTTCTGTTAGATAGCTGCGTTTTGGATTTAGAAGCAGAGATTTCCCTGTGCTTTCTGCTGTTTCTTCCATAGGCCGGTATTGGGCTGAAAACGCCTGTTTTGAAACTCTGCACAGAAAGGGTTTGCAGACTGCTGAATCCACACACGGGTTTAACTCTGGAAGTTGAGTGCACACATTGACAACCGTTCTGTTAGATAGCTGCGTTTTGGATTTAGAAGCAGATATTTCCCTGTGCTTTCTGCTGTTTCTTCCATAGGCCGGTATTGGGCTGAAAACGCCTGTTTTGAAACTCTGCACAGAAAGGGTTTGCAGACTGCTGAATCCACACACGGGTTTAACTCTGGAAGTTGAGTGCACACATTGACAACCGTTCTGTTAGATAGCTGCGTTTTGGATTTAGAAGCAGATATTTCCCTGTGCTTTCTGCTGTTTCTTCCATAGGCCGGTATTGGGCTGAAAACGCCTGTTTTGAAACTCTGCACAGAAAGGGTTTGCAGACTGCTGAATCCACACACGGGTTTAACTCTGGAAGTTGAGTGCACACATTGACAACCGTTCTGTTAGATAGCTGCGTTTTGGATTTAGAAGCAGATATTTCCCTGTGCTTTCTGCTGTTTCTTCCATAGGCCGGTATTGGGCTGAAAACGCCTGTTTTGAAACTCTGCACAGAAAGGGTTTGCAGACTGCTGAATCCACACACGGGTTTAACTCTGGAAGTTGAGTGCACACATTGACAACCGTTCTGTTAGATAGCTGCGTTTTGGATTTAGAAGCAGATATTTCCCTGTGCTTTCTGCTGTTTCTTCCATAGGCCGGTATTGGGCTGAAAACGCCTGTTTTGAAATTCTACACAGAAAGGGTTTGCAGACTGCTGAATCCACACACGGGTTTAACTCTGGAAGTTGAGTGCACACATTGACAACCGTTCTGTTAGATAGCTGCGTTTTGGATTTAGAAGCAGATATTTCCCTGTGCTTTCTGCTGTTTCTTCCATAGGCCGGTATTGGGCTGAAAACGCCTGTTTTGAAACTCTGCACAGAAAGGGTTTGCAGACTGCTGAATCCACACACGGGTTTAACTCTGGAAGTTGAGTGCACACATTGACAACCGTTCTGTTAGATAGCTGCGTTTTGGATTTAGAAGCAGATATTTCCCTGTGCTTTCTGCTGTTTCTTCCATAGGCCGGTATTGGGCTGAAAACGCCTGTTTTGAAACTCTGCACAGAAAGGGTTTGCAGACTGCTGAATCCACACACGGGTTTAACTCTGGAAGTTGAGTGCACACATTGACAACCGTTCTGTTAGATAGCTGCGTTTTGGATTTAGAAGCAGATATTTCCCTGTGCTTTCTGCTGTTTCTTCCATAGGCCGGTATTGGGCTGAAAACGCCTGTTTTGAAACTCTGCACAGAAAGGGTTTGCAGACTGCTGAATCCACACACGGGTTTAACTCTGGAAGTTGAGTGCACACATTGACAACCGTTCTGCTAGATAGCTGCGTTTTGGATTTAGAAGCAGATATTTCCCTGTGCTTTCTGCTGTTTCTTCCATAGGCCGGTATTGGGCTGAAAACGCCTGTTTTGAAACTCTGCACAGAAAGGGTTTGCAGACTGCTGAATCCACACACGGGTTTAACTCTGGAAGTTGAGTGCACACATTGACAACCGTTCTGTTAGATAGCTGCGTTTTGGATTTAGAAGCAGATATTTCCCTGTGCTTTCTGCTGTTTCTTCCATAGGCCGGTATTGGGCTGAAAACGCCTGTTTTGAAACTCTGCACAGAAAGGGTTTGCAGACTGCTGAATCCACACACGGGTTTAACTCTGGAAGTTGAGTGCACACATTGACAACCGTTCTGTTAGATAGCTGCGTTTTGGATTTAGAAGCAGATATTTCCCTGTGCTTTCTGCTGTTTCTTCCATAGGCCGGTATTGGGCTGAAAACGCCTGTTTTGAAACTCTGCACAGAAAGGGTTTGCAGACTGCTGAATCCACACACGGGTTTAACTCTGGAAGTTGAGTGCACACATTGACAACCGTTCTGCTAGATAGCTGCGTTTTGGATTTAGAAGCAGAGATTTCCCTGTGCTTTCTGCTGTTTCTTCCATAGGCCGGTATTGGGCTGAAAACGCCTGTTTTGAAACTCTGCACAGAAAGGGTTTGCAGACTGCTGAATCCACACACGGGTTTAACTCTGGAAGTTGAGTGCACACATTGACAACCGTTCTGTTAGATAGCTGCGTTTTGGATTTAGAAGCAGATATTTCCCTGTGCTTTCTGCTGTTTCTTCCATAGGCCGGTATTGGGCTGAAAACGCCTGTTTTGAAACTCTGCACAGAAAGTGTTTGCAGACTGCTGAATCCACACACGGGTTTAACTCTGGAAGTTGAGTGCACACATTGACAACCGTTCTGTTAGATAGCTGCGTTTTGGATTTAGAAGCAGAGATTTCCCTGTGCTTTCTGCTGTTTCTTCCATAGGCCGGTATTGGGCTGAAAACGCCTGTTTTGAAACTCTGCACAGAAAGGGTTTGCAGACTGCTGAATCCACACACGGGTTTAACTCTGGAAGTTGAGTGCACACATTGACAACCGTTCTGTTAGATAGCTGCGTTTTGGATTTAGAAGCAGATATTTCCCTGTGCTTTCTGCTGTTTCTTCCATAGGCCGGTATTGGGCTGAAAACGCCTGTTTTGAAACTCTGCACAGAAAGGGTTTGCAGACTGCTGAATCCACACACGGGTTTAACTCTGGAAGTTGAGTGCACACATTGACAACCGTTCTGTTAGATAGCTGCGTTTTGGATTTAGAAGCAGATATTTCCCTGTGCTTTCTGCTGTTTCTTCCATAGGCCGGTATTGGGCTGAAAACGCCTGTTTTGAAACTCTGCACAGAAAGGGTTTGCAGACTGCTGAATCCACACACGGGTTTAACTCTGGAAGTTGAGTGCACACATTGACAACCGTTCTGTTAGATAGCTGCGTTTTGGATTTAGAAGCAGAGATTTCCCTGTGCTTTCTGCTGTTTCTTCCATAGGCCGGTATTGGGCTGAAAACGCCTGTTTTGAAACTCTACACAGAAAGTGTTTGCAGACTGCTGAATCCACACACGGGTTTAACTCTGGAAGTTGAGTGCACACATTGACAACCGTTCTGTTAGATAGCTGCGTTTTGGATTTAGAAGCAGAGATTTCCCTGTGCTTTCTGCTGTTTCTTCCATAGGCCGGTATTGGGCTGAAAACGCCTGTTTTGAAACTCTGCACAGAAAGGGTTTGCAGACTGCTGAATCCACACACGTGTTTAACTCTGGAAGTTGAGTGCACACATTGACAACCGTTCTGTTAGATAGCTGCGTTTTGGATTTAGAAGCAGATATTTCCCTGTGCTTTCTGCTGTTTCTTCCATAGGCCGGTATTGGGCTGAAAACGCCTGTTTTGAAACTCGGCACAGAAAGGGTTTGCAGACTGCTGAATCCACACACGGGTTTAACTCTGGAAGTTGAGTGCACACATTGACAACCGTTCTGTTAGATAGCTGCGTTTTGGATTTAGAAGCAGATATTTCCCTGTGCTTTCTGCTGTTTCTTCCATAGGCCGGTATTGGGCTGAAAACGCCTGTTTTGAAACTCTGCACAGAAAGTGTTTGCAGACTGCTGAATCCACACACGGGTTTAACTCTGGAAGTTGAGTGCACACATTGACAACCGTTCTGTTAGATAGCTGCGTTTTGGATTTAGAAGCAGATATTTCCCTGTGCTTTCTGCTGTTTCTTCCATAGGCCGGTATTGGGCTGAAAACGCCTGTTTTGAAACTCTGCACAGAAAGGGTTTGCAGACTGCTGAATCCACACACGGGTTTAACTCTGGAAGTTGAGTGCACACATTGACAACCGTTCTGTTAGATAGCTGCGTTTTGGATTTAGAAGCAGATATTTCCCTGTGCTTTCTGCTGTTTCTTCCATAGGCCGGTATTGGGCTGAAAACGCCTGTTTTGAAACTCTGCACAGAAAGGGTTTGCAGACTGCTGAATCCACACACGGGTTTAACTCTGGAAGTTGAGTGCACACATTGACAACCGTTCTGTTAGATAGCTGCGTTTTGGATTTAGAAGCAGATATTTCCCTGTGCTTTCTGCTGTTTCTTCCATAGGCCGGTATTGGGCTGAAAACGCCTGTTTTGAAACTCTGCACAGAAAGGGTTTGCAGACTGCTGAATCCACACACGGGTTTAACTCTGGAAGTTGAGTGCACACATTGACAACCGTTCTGTTAGATAGCTGCGTTTTGGATTTAGAAGCAGATATTTCCCTGTGCTTTCTGCTGTTTCTTCCATAGGCCGGTATTGGGCTGAAAACGCCTGTTTTGAAACTCTGCACAGAAAGGGTTTGCAGACTGCTGAATCCACACACGGGTTTAACTCTGGAAGTTGAGTGCACACATTGACAACCGTTCTGTTAGATAGCTGCGTTTTGGATTTAGAAGCAGAGATTTCCCTGTGCTTTCTGCTGTTTCTTCCATAGGCCGGTATTGGGCTGAAAACGCCTGTTTTGAAACTCTGCACAGAAAGGGTTTGCAGACTGCTGAATCCACACACGGGTTTAACTCTGGAAGTTGAGTGCACACATTGACAACCGTTCTGTTAGATAGCTGCGTTTTGGATTTAGAAGCAGATATTTCCCTGTGCTTTCTGCTGTTTCTTCCATAGGCCGGTATTGGGCTGAAAACGCCTGTTTTGAAACTCTGCACAGAAAGGGTTTGCAGACTGCTGAATCCACACACGGGTTTAACTCTGGAAGTTGAGTGCACACATTGACAACCGTTCTGCTAGATAGCTGCGTTTTGGATTTAGAAGCAGATATTTCCCTGTGCTTTCTGCTGTTTCTTCCATAGGCCGGTATTGGGCTGAAAACGCCTGTTTTGAAACTCTGCACAGAAAGGGTTTGCAGACTGCTGAATCCACACACGGGTTTAACTCTGGAAGTTGAGTGCACACATTGACAACCGTTCTGTTAGATAGCTGCGTTTTGGATTTAGAAGCAGATATTTCCCTGTGCTTTCTGCTGTTTCTTCCATAGGCCGGTATTGGGCTGAAAACGCCTGTTTTGAAACTCTGCACAGAAAGGGTTTGCAGACTGCTGAATCCACACACGGGTTTAACTCTGGAAGTTGAGTGCACACATTGACAACCGTTCTGTTAGATAGCTGCGTTTTGGATTTAGAAGCAGAGATTTCCCTGTGCTTTCTGCTGTTTCTTCCATAGGCCGGTATTGGGCTGAAAACGCCTGTTTTGAAACTCTGCACAGAAAGGGTTTGCAGACTGCTGAATCCACACACGGGTTTAACTCTGGAAGTTGAGTGCACACATTGACAACCGTTCTGTTAGATAGCTGCGTTTTGGGTTTAGAAGCAGAGATTTCCCTGTGCTTTCTGCTGTTTCTTCCATAGGCCGGTATTGGGCTGAAAACGCCTGTTTTGAAATTCTACACAGAAAGTGTTTGCAGACTGCTGAATCCACACACGGGTTTAACTCTGGAAGTTGAGTGCACACATTGACAACCGTTCTGTTAGATAGCTGCGTTTTGGATTTAGAAGCAGATATTTCCCTGTGCTTTCTGCTGTTTCTTCCATATGCCGGTATTGGGCTGAAAACTCCTGTTTTGAAACTCTGCACCGAAAGGGTTTGCAGACTGCTGAATCCACACACGGGTTTAACTCTGGAAGTTGAGTGCACACATTGACAACCGTTCTGTTAGATAGCTGCGTTTTGGATTTAGAAGCAGAGATTTCCCTGTGCTTTCTGCTGTTTCTTCCATAGGCCGGTATTGGGCTGAAAACGCCTGTTTTGAAACTCTGCACAGAAAGGGTTTGCAGACTGCTGAATCCACACACGGGTTTAACTCTGGAAGTTGAGTGCACACATTGACAACCGTTCTGTTAGATAGCTGCGTTTTGGATTTAGAAGCAGATATTTCCCTGTGCTTTCTGCTGTTTCTTCCATAGGCCGGTATTGGGCTGAAAACGCCTGTTTTGAAACTCGGCACAGAAAGGGTTTGCAGACTGCTGAATCCACACACGGGTTTAAATCTGGAAGTTGAGTGCACACATTGACAAGCGTTCTGTTAGATAGCTGCGTTTTGGATTTAGAAGCAGATATTTCCCTGTGCTTTCTGCTGTTTCTTCCATAGGCCGGTATTGGGCTGAAAACGCCTGTTTTGAAATTCTGCACAGAAAGTGTTTGCAGACTGCTGAATCCACACACGGGTTTAACTCTGGAAGTTGAGTGCACACATTGACAACCGTTCTGTTAGATAGCTGCGTTTTGGATTTAGAAGCAGAGATTTCCCTGTGCTTTCTGCTGTTTCTTCCATAGGCCGGTATTGGGCTGAAAACGCCTGTTTTGAAACTCTGCACAGAAAGGGTTTGCAGACTGCTGAATCCACACACGGGTTTAACTCTGGAAGTTGAGTGCACACATTGACAACCGTTCTGTTAGATAGCTGCGTTTTGGATTTAGAAGCAGATATTTCCCTGTGCTTTCTGCTGTTTCTTCCATAGGCCGGTATTGGGCTGAAAACGCCTGTTTTGAAACTCGGCACAGAAAGGGTTTGCAGACTGCTGAATCCACACACGGGTTTAACTCTGGAAGTTGAGTGCACACATTGACAACCGTTCTGTTAGATAGCTGCGTTTTGGATTTAGAAGCAGATATTTCCCTGTGCTTTCTGCTGTTTCTTCCATAGGCCGGTATTGGGCTGAAAACGCCTGTTTTGAAACTCTGCACAGAAAGGGTTTGCAGACTGCTGAATCCACACACGGGTTTAACTCTGGAAGTTGAGTGCACACATTGACAACCGTTCTGTTAGATAGCTGCGTTTTGGATTTAGAAGCAGATATTTCCCTGTGCTTTCTGCTGTTTCTTCCATAGGCCGGTATTGGGCTGAAAACGCCTGTTTTGAAACTCTGCACAGAAAGGGTTTGCAGACTGCTGAATCCACACACGGGTTTAACTCTGGAAGTTGAGTGCACACATTGACAACCGTTCTGTTAGATAGCTGCGTTTTGGATTTAGAAGCAGATATTTCCCTGTGCTTTCTGCTGTTTCTTCCATAGGCCGGTATTGGGCTGAAAACGCCTGTTTTGAAACTCTGCACAGAAAGGGTTTGCAGACTGCTGAATCCACACACGGGTTTAACTCTGGAAGTTGAGTGCACACATTGACAACCGTTCTGTTAGATAGCTGCGTTTTGGATTTAGAAGCAGATATTTCCCTGTGCTTTCTGCTGTTTCTTCCATAGGCCGGTATTGGGCTGAAAACGCCTGTTTTGAAACTCTGCACAGAAAGGGTTTGCAGACTGCTGAATCCACACACGGGTTTAACTCTGGAAGTTGAGTGCACACATTGACAACCGTTCTGTTAGATAGCTGCGTTTTGGATTTAGAAGCAGATATTTCCCTGTGCTTTCTGCTGTTTCTTCCATAGGCCGGTATTGGGCTGAAAACGCCTGTTTTGAAACTCTGCACAGAAAGGGTTTGCAGACTGCTGAATCCACACACGGGTTTAACTCTGGAAGTTGAGTGCACACATTGACAACCGTTCTGTTAGATAGCTGCGTTTTGGATTTAGAAGCAGATATTTCCCTGTGCTTTCTGCTGTTTCTTCCATAGGCCGGTATTGGGCTGAAAACGCCTGTTTTGAAACTCTGCACAGAAAGGGTTTGCAGACTGCTGAATCCACACACGGGTTTAACTCTGGAAGTTGAGTGCACACATTGACAACCGTTCTGTTAGATAGCTGCGTTTTGGATTTAGAAGCAGATATTTCCCTGTGCTTTCTGCTGTTTCTTCCATAGGCCGGTATTGGGCTGAAAACGCCTGTTTTGAAACTCTGCACAGAAAGGGTTTGCAGACTGCTGAATCCACACACGGGTTTAACTCTGGAAGTTGAGTGCACACATTGACAACCGTTCTGTTAGATAGCTGCGTTTTGGATTTAGAAGCAGATATTTCCCTGTGCTTTCTGCTGTTTCTTCCATAGGCCGGTATTGGGCTGAAAACGCCTGTTTTGAAACTCTGCACAGAAAGGGTTTGCAGACTGCTGAATCCACACACGGGTTTAACTCTGGAAGTTGAGTGCACACATTGACAACCGTTCTGTTAGATAGCTGCGTTTTGGATTTAGAAGCAGATATTTCCCTGTGCTTTCTGCTGTTTCTTCCATAGGCCGGTATTGGGCTGAAAACGCCTGTTTTGAAACTCTGCACAGAAAGGGTTTGCAGACTGCTGAATCCACACACGGGTTTAACTCTGGAAGTTGAGTGCACACATTGACAACCGTTCTGTTAGATAGCTGCGTTTTGGATTTAGAAGCAGATATTTCCCTGTGCTTTCTGCTGTTTCTTCCATAGGCCGGTATTGGGCTGAAAACGCCTGTTTTGAAACTCTGCACAGAAAGGGTTTGCAGACTGCTGAATCCACACACGGGTTTAACTCTGGAAGTTGAGTGCACACATTGACAACCGTTCTGTTAGATAGCTGCGTTTTGGATTTAGAAGCAGATATTTCCCTGTGCTTTCTGCTGTTTCTTCCATAGGCCGGTATTGGGCTGAAAACGCCTGTTTTGAAACTCTGCACAGAAAGGGTTTGCAGACTGCTGAATCCACACACGGGTTTAACTCTGGAAGTTGAGTGCACACATTGACAACCGTTCTGTTAGATAGCTGCGTTTTGGATTTAGAAGCAGATATTTCCCTGTGCTTTCTGCTGTTTCTTCCATAGGCCGGTATTGGGCTGAAAACGCCTGTTTTGAAACTCGGCACAGAAAGGGTTTGCAGACTGCTGAATCCACACACGGGTTTAACTCTGGAAGTTGAGTGCACACATTGACAACCGTTCTGTTAGATAGCTGCGTTTTGGATTTAGAAGCAGATATTTCCCTGTGCTTTCTGCTGTTTCTTCCATAGGCCGGTATTGGGCTGAAAACGCCTGTTTTGAAACTCTGCACAGAAAGGGTTTGCAGACTGCTGAATCCACACACGGGTTTAACTCTGGAAGTTGAGTGCACACATTGACAACCGTTCTGTTAGATAGCTGCGTTTTGGATTTAGAAGCAGATATTTCCCTGTGCTTTCTGCTGTTTCTTCCATAGGCCGGTATTGGGCTGAAAACGCCTGTTTTGAAACTCTGCACAGAAAGGGTTTGCAGACTGCTGAATCCACACACGGGTTTAACTCTGGAAGTTGAGTGCACACATTGACAACCGTTCTGTTAGATAGCTGCGTTTTGGATTTAGAAGCAGATATTTCCCTGTGCTTTCTGCTGTTTCTTCCATAGGCCGGTATTGGGCTGAAAACGCCTGTTTTGAAACTCTGCACAGAAAGGGTTTGCAGACTGCTGAATCCACACACGGGTTTAACTCTGGAAGTTGAGTGCACACATTGACAACCGTTCTGTTAGATAGCTGCGTTTTGGATTTAGAAGCAGATATTTCCCTGTGCTTTCTGCTGTTTCTTCCATAGGCCGGTATTGGGCTGAAAACGCCTGTTTTGAAACTCTGCACAGAAAGGGTTTGCAGACTGCTGAATCCACACACGGGTTTAACTCTGGAAGTTGAGTGCACACATTGACAACCGTTCTGTTAGATAGCTGCGTTTTGGATTTAGAAGCAGATATTTCCCTGTGCTTTCTGCTGTTTCTTCCATAGGCCGGTATTGGGCTGAAAACGCCTGTTTTGAAACTCTGCACAGAAAGGGTTTGCAGACTGCTGAATCCACACACGGGTTTAACTCTGGAAGTTGAGTGCACACATTGACAACCGTTCTGTTAGATAGCTGCGTTTTGGATTTAGAAGCAGATATTTCCCTGTGCTTTCTGCTGTTTCTTCCATAGGCCGGTATTGGGCTGAAAACGCCTGTTTTGAAACTCTGCACAGAAAGGGTTTGCAGACTGCTGAATCCACACACGGGTTTAACTCTGGAAGTTGAGTGCACACATTGACAACCGTTCTGTTAGATAGCTGCGTTTTGGATTTAGAAGCAGATATTTCCCTGTGCTTTCTGCTGTTTCTTCCATAGGCCGGTATTGGGCTGAAAACGCCTGTTTTGAAACTCTGCACAGAAAGGGTTTGCAGACTGCTGAATCCACACACGGGTTTAACTCTGGAAGTTGAGTGCACACATTGACAACCGTTCTGTTAGATAGCTGCGTTTTGGATTTAGAAGCAGATATTTCCCTGTGCTTTCTGCTGTTTCTTCCATAGGCCGGTATTGGGCTGAAAACGCCTGTTTTGAAACTCTGCACAGAAAGGGTTTGCAGACTGCTGAATCCACACACGGGTTTAACTCTGGAAGTTGAGTGCACACATTGACAACCGTTCTGTTAGATAGCTGCGTTTTGGATTTAGAAGCAGATATTTCCCTGTGCTTTCTGCTGTTTCTTCCATAGGCCGGTATTGGGCTGAAAACGCCTGTTTTGAAACTCTGCACAGAAAGGGTTTGCAGACTGCTGAATCCACACACGGGTTTAACTCTGGAAGTTGAGTGCACACATTGACAACCGTTCTGCTAGATAGCTGCGTTTTGGATTTAGAAGCAGATATTTCCCTGTGCTTTCTGCTGTTTCTTCCATAGGCCGGTATTGGGCTGAAAACGCCTGTTTTGAAACTCGGCACAGAAAGGGTTTGCAGACTGCTGAATCCACACACGGGTTTAACTCTGGAAGTTGAGTGCACACATTGACAACCGTTCTGTTAGATAGCTGCGTTTTGGATTTAGAAGCAGAGATTTCCCTGTGCTTTCTGCTGTTTCTTCCATAGGCCGGTATTGGGCTGAAAACGCCTGTTTTGAAACTCTGCACAGAAAGGGTTTGCAGACTGCTGAATCCACACACGGGTTTAACTCTGGAAGTTGAGTGCACACATTGACAACCGTTCTGTTAGATAGCTGCGTTTTGGATTTAGAAGCAGATATTTCCCTGTGCTTTCTGCTGTTTCTTCCATAGGCCGGTATTGGGCTGAAAACGCCTGTTTTGAAACTCGGCACAGAAAGGGTTTGCAGACTGCTGAATCCACACACGGGTTTAACTCTGGAAGTTGAGTGCACACATTGACAACCGTTCTGTTAGATAGCTGCGTTTTGGATTTAGAAGCAGATATTTCCCTGTGCTTTCTGCTGTTTCTTCCATAGGCCGGTATTGGGCTGAAAACGCCTGTTTTGAAACTCTGCACAGAAAGGGTTTGCAGACTGCTGAATCCACACACGGGTTTAACTCTGGAAGTTGAGTGCACACATTGACAACCGTTCTGTTAGATAGCTGCGTTTTGGATTTAGAAGCAGATATTTCCCTGTGCTTTCTGCTGTTTCTTCCATAGGCCGGTATTGGGCTGAAAACGCCTGTTTTGAAACTCTGCACAGAAAGGGTTTGCAGACTGCTGAATCCACACACGGGTTTAACTCTGGAAGTTGAGTGCACACATTGACAACCGTTCTGTTAGATAGCTGCGTTTTGGATTTAGAAGCAGATATTTCCCTGTGCTTTCTGCTGTTTCTTCCATAGGCCGGTATTGGGCTGAAAACGCCTGTTTTGAAACTCTGCACAGAAAGGGTTTGCAGACTGCTGAATCCACACACGGGTTTAACTCTGGAAGTTGAGTGCACACATTGACAACCGTTCTGTTAGATAGCTGCGTTTTGGATTTAGAAGCAGATATTTCCCTGTGCTTTCTGCTGTTTCTTCCATAGGCCGGTATTGGGCTGAAAACGCCTGTTTTGAAACTCTGCACAGAAAGGGTTTGCAGACTGCTGAATCCACACACGGGTTTAACTCTGGAAGTTGAGTGCACACATTGACAACCGTTCTGTTAGATAGCTGCGTTTTGGATTTAGAAGCAGATATTTCCCTGTGCTTTCTGCTGTTTCTTCCATAGGCCGGTATTGGGCTGAAAACGCCTGTTTTGAAACTCTGCACAGAAAGGGTTTGCAGACTGCTGAATCCACACACGGGTTTAACTCTGGAAGTTGAGTGCACACATTGACAACCGTTCTGTTAGATAGCTGCGTTTTGGATTTAGAAGCAGAGATTTCCCTGTGCTTTCTGCTGTTTCTTCCATAGGCCGGTATTGGGCTGAAAACGCCTGTTTTGAAACTCTGCACAGAAAGGGTTTGCAGACTGCTGAATCCACACACGGGTTTAACTCTGGAAGTTGAGTGCACACATTGACAACCGTTCTGTTAGATAGCTGCGTTTTGGATTTAGAAGCAGATATTTCCCTGTGCTTTCTGCTGTTTCTTCCATAGGCCGGTATTGGGCTGAAAACGCCTGTTTTGAAACTCGGCACAGAAAGGGTTTGCAGACTGCTGAATCCACACACGGGTTTAACTCTGGAAGTTGAGTGCACACATTGACAACCGTTCTGTTAGATAGCTGCGTTTTGGATTTAGAAGCAGATATTTCCCTGTGCTTTCTGCTGTTTCTTCCATAGGCCGGTATTGGGCTGAAAACGCCTGTTTTGAAACTCTGCACAGAAAGGGTTTGCAGACTGCTGAATCCACACACGGGTTTAACTCTGGAAGTTGAGTGCACACATTGACAACCGTTCTGTTAGATAGCTGCGTTTTGGATTTAGAAGCAGATATTTCCCTGTGCTTTCTGCTGTTTCTTCCATAGGCCGGTATTGGGCTGAAAACGCCTGTTTTGAAACTCTGCACAGAAAGGGTTTGCAGACTGCTGAATCCACACACGGGTTTAACTCTGGAAGTTGAGTGCACACATTGACAACCGTTCTGTTAGATAGCTGCGTTTTGGATTTAGAAGCAGATATTTCCCTGTGCTTTCTGCTGTTTCTTCCATAGGCCGGTATTGGGCTGAAAACGCCTGTTTTGAAACTCTGCACAGAAAGGGTTTGCAGACTGCTGAATCCACACACGGGTTTAACTCTGGAAGTTGAGTGCACACATTGACAACCGTTCTGTTAGATAGCTGCGTTTTGGATTTAGAAGCAGATATTTCCCTGTGCTTTCTGCTGTTTCTTCCATAGGCCGGTATTGGGCTGAAAACGCCTGTTTTGAAACTCTGCACAGAAAGGGTTTGCAGACTGCTGAATCCACACACGGGTTTAACTCTGGAAGTTGAGTGCACACATTGACAACCGTTCTGTTAGATAGCTGCGTTTTGGATTTAGAAGCAGATATTTCCCTGTGCTTTCTGCTGTTTCTTCCATAGGCCGGTATTGGGCTGAAAACGCCTGTTTTGAAACTCTGCACAGAAAGGGTTTGCAGACTGCTGAATCCACACACGGGTTTAACTCTGGAAGTTGAGTGCACACATTGACAACCGTTCTGTTAGATAGCTGCGTTTTGGATTTAGAAGCAGATATTTCCCTGTGCTTTCTGCTGTTTCTTCCATAGGCCGGTATTGGGCTGAAAACGCCTGTTTTGAAACTCTGCACAGAAAGGGTTTGCAGACTGCTGAATCCACACACGGTTTAACTCTGGAAGTTGAGTGCACAACATTGACAACCGTTCTGTTAGATAGCTGCGTTTTGGATTTAGAAGCAGATATTTCCCTGTGCTTTCTGCTGTTTCTTCCATAGGCCGGTATTGGGCTGAAAACGCCTGTTTTGAAACTCTGCACAGAAAGGGTTTGCAGACTGCTGAATCCACACACGGGTTTAACTCTGGAAGTTGAGTGCACACATTGACAACCGTTCTGTTAGATAGCTGCGTTTTGGATTTAGAAGCAGATATTTCCCTGTGCTTTCTGCTGTTTCTTCCATAGGCCGGTATTGGGCTGAAAACGCCTGTTTTGAAACTCTGCACAGAAAGGGTTTGCAGACTGCTGAATCCACACACGGGTTTAACTCTGGAAGTTGAGTGCACACATTGACAACCGTTCTGTTAGATAGCTGCGTTTTGGATTTAGAAGCAGATATTTCCCTGTGCTTTCTGCTGTTTCTTCCATAGGCCGGTATTGGGCTGAAAACGCCTGTTTTGAAACTCTGCACAGAAAGGGTTTGCAGACTGCTGAATCCACACACGGGTTTAACTCTGGAAGTTGAGTGCACACATTGACAACCGTTCTGCTAGATAGCTGCGTTTTGGATTTAGAAGCAGATATTTCCCTGTGCTTTCTGCTGTTTCTTCCATAGGCCGGTATTGGGCTGAAAACGCCTGTTTGAAACTCGGCACAGAAAGGGTTTGCAGACTGCTGAATCCACACACGGGTTTAACTCTGGAAGTTGAGTGCACACATTGACAACCGTTCTGTTAGATAGCTGCGTTTTGGATTTAGAAGCAGAGATTTCCCTGTGCTTTCTGCTGTTTCTTCCATAGGCCGGTATTGGGCTGAAAACGCCTGTTTTGAAACTCTGCACAGAAAGGGTTTGCAGACTGCTGAATCCACACACGGGTTTTAAACTCTGGAAGTTGAGTGCACACATTGACAACCGTTCTGTTAGATAGCTGCGTTTTGGATTTAGAAGCAGATATTTCCCTGTGCTTTCTGCTGTTTCTTCCATAGGCCGGTATTGGGCTGAAAACGCCTGTTTTGAAACTCGGCACAGAAAGGGTTTGCAGACTGCTGAATCCACACACGGGTTTAACTCTGGAAGTTGAGTGCACACATTGACAACCGTTCTGTTAGATAGCTGCGTTTTGGATTTAGAAGCAGATATTTCCCTGTGCTTTCTGCTGTTTCTTCCATAGGCCGGTATTGGGCTGAAAACGCCTGTTTTGAAACTCTGCACAGAAAGGGTTTGCAGACTGCTGAATCCACACACGGGTTTAACTCTGGAAGTTGAGTGCACACATTGACAACCGTTCTGTTAGATAGCTGCGTTTTGGATTTAGAAGCAGATATTTCCCTGTGCTTTCTGCTGTTTCTTCCATAGGCCGGTATTGGGCTGAAACGCCTGTTTTGAAACTCTGCACAGAAAGGGTTTGCAGACTGCTGAATCCACACACGGGTTTAACTCTGGAAGTTGAGTGCACACATTGACAACCGTTCTGTTAGATAGCTGCGTTTTGGATTTAGAAGCAGATATTTCCCTGTGCTTTCTGCTGTTTCTTCCATAGGCCGGTATTGGGCTGAAAACGCCTGTTTTGAAACTCTGCACAGAAAGGGTTTGCAGACTGCTGAATCCACACACGGGTTTAACTCTGGAAGTTGAGTGCACACATTGACAACCGTTCTGTTAGATAGCTGCGTTTTGGATTTAGAAGCAGATATTTCCCTGTGCTTTCTGCTGTTTCTTCCATAGGCCGGTATTGGGCTGAAAACGCCTGTTTTGAAACTCTGCACAGAAAGGGTTTGCAGACTGCTGAATCCACACACGGGTTTAACTCTGGAAGTTGAGTGCACACATTGACAACCGTTCTGTTAGATAGCTGCGTTTTGGATTTAGAAGCAGATATTTCCCTGTGCTTCTGCTGTTTCTTCCATAGGCCGGTATTGGGCTGAAAACGCCTGTTTTGAAACTCTGCACAGAAAGGGTTTGCAGACTGCTGAATCCACACACGGGTTTAACTCTGGAAGTTGAGTGCACACATTGACAACCGTTCTGTTAGATAGCTGCGTTTTGGATTTAGAAGCAGATATTTCCCTGTGCTTTCTGCTGTTTCTTCCATAGGCCGGTATTGGGCTGAAAACGCCTGTTTTGAACTCTGCACAGAAAGGGTTTGCAGACTGCTGAATCCACACACGGGTTTAACTCTGGAAGTTGAGTGCACACATTGACAACCGTTCTGTTAGATAGCTGCGTTTTGGATTTAGAAGCAGATATTTCCCTGTGCTTTCTGCTGTTTCTTCCATAGGCCGGTATTGGGCTGAAAACGCCTGTTTTGAAACTCTGCACAGAAAGGGTTTGCAGACTGCTGAATCCACACACGGGTTTAACTCTGGAAGTTGAGTGCACACATTGACAACCGTTCTGCTAGATAGCTGCGTTTTGGATTTAGAAGCAGATATTTCCCTGTGCTTTCTGCTGTTTCTTCCATAGGCCGGTATTGGGCTGAAAACGCCTGTTTTGAAACTCTGCACAGAAAGGGTTTGCAGACTGCTGAATCCACACACGGGTTTAACTCTGGAAGTTGAGTGCACACATTGACAACCGTTCTGTTAGATAGCTGCGTTTTGGATTTAGAAGCAGATATTTCCCTGTGCTTTCTGCTGTTTCTTCCATAGGCCGGTATTGGGCTGAAAACGCCTGTTTTGAAACTCTGCACAGAAAGGGTTTGCAGACTGCTGAATCCACACACGGGTTTAACTCTGGAAGTTGAGTGCACACATTGACAACCGTTCTGTTAGATAGCTGCGTTTTGGATTTAGAAGCAGATATTTCCCTGTGCTTTCTGCTGTTTCTTCCATAGGCCGGTATTGGGCTGAAAACGCCTGTTTTGAAACTCTGCACAGAAAGGGTTTGCAGACTGCTGAATCCACACACGGTTTAACTCTGGAAGTTGAGTGCACACATTGACAACCGTTCTGCTAGATAGCTGCGTTTTGGATTTAGAAGCAGAGATTTCCCTGTGCTTTCTGCTGTTTCTTCCATAGGCCGGTATTGGGCTGAAAACGCCTGTTTTGAAACTCTGCACAGAAAGGGTTTGCAGACTGCTGAATCCACACACGGGTTTAACTCTGGAAGTTGAGTGCACACATTGACAACCGTTCTGTTAGATAGCTGCGTTTTGGATTTAGAAGCAGATATTTCCCTGTGCTTTCTGCTGTTTCTTCCATAGGCCGGTATTGGGCTGAAAACGCCTGTTTTGAAACTCGGCACAGAAAGGGTTTGCAGACTGCTGAATCCACACACGGGTTTAACTCTGGAAGTTGAGTGCACACATTGACAACCGTTCTGTTAGATAGCTGCGTTTTGGATTTAGAAGCAGAGATTTCCCTGTGCTTTCTGCTGTTTCTTCCATAGGCCGGTATTGGGCTGAAAACGCCTGTTTTGAAACTCTGCACAGAAAGGGTTTGCAGACTGCTGAATCCACACACGGGTTTAACTCTGGAAGTTGAGTGCACACATTGACAACCGTTCTGTTAGATAGCTGCGTTTTGGATTTAGAAGCAGATATTTCCCTGTGCTTTCTGCTGTTTCTTCCATAGGCGGTATTGGGCTGAAAACGCCTGTTTTGAAACTCTGCACAGAAAGGGTTTGCAGACTGCTGAATCCACACACGGGTTTAACTCTGGAAGTTGAGTGCACCA
>NW_026989564.1:0-17054 GCF_030222135.1 Aotus nancymaae | reverse complement strand
ATTGGGCTGAAAACGCCTGTTTTGAGACTGTACAGAAAGGGTCTGCAGACTGCTGAACGCACACACGGGTTTAACTCTGGAAGTTGAGTGCACATATTGACAACCGTTCTGTTAGGTAGCTGCGTTTTGGATTTAGAAGCAGGTATTTCCCTGTGCTTATTGCTGTTTCTTCCTTATGCCGGTATTGGGCTGAAAACGCCTGTTTTGAGACTCTGCACAGAAAGGGTCTGCAGACTGCTGAATCCACACACGGGTTTAACTCTGGAAGTTGAGTGCACACATTGACAACCGTTCTGTTAGGTAGCTGCGTTTTGGATTTAGAAACAGATATTTCCCTGTGCTTACTGCTGTTTCTTCCATATGCCGGTATTGGGCTGAAAAGGCCTGTTTTGAGACTCTGCACAAAAAGGGTCTGCAGACTGGTGAATCCACACACGGGTTTAACTCTGGAAGTTGAGTGCACACATTGACAACCGTTCTGTTAGGTAGCTGTGTTTTGGATTTAGAAGCAGATATTTCCCTGTGCTTACTGCTGTTTCTTCCATATGCCGGTATTGGGCTGAAAACGCCTGTTTTGACACTGTACAGAAAGGGTCTGCAGACTGCTGAACCCACACACGGGTTTAACTCTGGAAGTTGAGTGCACACATTGACAACCGTTCTGTTAGGTAGCTGCGTTTTGGATTTAGAAGCAGATATTTCCCTGTGCTTACTGCTGTTTCTTCCATATGCCGGTATTGGGCTGAAAACGCCTGTTTTGAGACTCTGCACAGAAAGGGTCTGCAGACTGCTGAATCCTCACACGGGTTTAACTCTGGAAGTTGAGTGCACACATTGACAACCGTTCCGTTAGGTAGCTGCGTTTTGGATTTAGAAGCAGCTATTTCCCTGTGCTTACTGCTGTTTCTTCCTTATGCCGGTATTGGGCTGAAAACGCCTGTTTTGAGACTCTGCACAGAAAGGGTCTGCAGACTGCTGAATCCACACACGGGTTTAACTCCCGAAGATGAGTGCACACATTGACAACCGTTCTGTTAGGTAGCTGCGTTTTGGATTTAGAAGCAGATATTTCCCTGTGCTTACTGCTGTTTCTTCCATATGCCGGTATTGGGCTGAAAACGCCTGTTTTGAGACTCTGCACAGAAAGTGTCTGCAGACTGCTGAAACCACACACGGGTTTAACTCTGGAAGTTGAGTGCACACATTGACAACCGTTCTGTTAGATAGCTGCGTTTTGGATTTAGAAGCAGATATTTCCCTGTGCTTACTGCTGTTTCTTCCATATGCCGGTATTGGGCTGAAAACGCCTGTTTTGAGACTGTTCACAGAGAGGGTCTGCAGACAGCTGAATCCACACTCGGGTTTAACTCTGGAAGTTGAGTGCACACATTGACAACCGTTCTGTTGGGTAGCTGCGTTTTGGATTTAGAAGCAGCTACTTCCCTGTGCCTACTGCTGTTCATTCCATATGCCGGTATTGGGCTGAAAACGCCTGTTTTGAGACTGTGCACAGAAAGGGTCTGCAGACTGCTGAACACACAGACGGGTTTAACTCTGGAAGTTGAGTGCACACTTTGACAACCGTTCTGTTAGATAGCTTCGTTTGGGATTTAGAAGCAGATATTTCCCTGTGCTTACTGCTATTTCTTCCATATGCCGGTATTGGGCTGAAAACGCCTGTTTTGACACTGTACAGAAAGGGTCTGCAGACTGCTGAACCCACTCACGGGTTTAACTCTGGAAGTTGAGTGCACACATTGACAACCGTTCTGTTAGGTAGCTGCGTTTTGGAATTAGAAGCAGATATTTCCCTGTGCTTACTGCGGTTTCTTCCATATGCCGGTATTGGGCTGAAAACGCCTGTTTTGAGACTCTGCACAGAAAGTGTTTGCAGACTGCTGAATCCACACACGGGTTTAACTCTGGAAGTTGAGTGCATACATGGACAACTGTTCTGTTAGGTAGCTGCGTTTTGGATTTAGAAGCAGATATTTCCCTGTGCTTACTGCTGTTTCTTCCATATGCCGGTATTGGGCTGAAAACGCCTGTTTTGAGACTCTGCACAGAAAGGGTCTGCAGACTGCTGAATCCACACACGGCTTTAACTCTGGAAGTTGAGTGGACACATTGACAACCGTTCTGTTAGGTAGCTGCATTTTGGATTTAGAAGCAGATATTTCCCAGTGCTTACTGCGGTTTCTTCCATATACCGGTATTGGGCTGAAAACGCCTGTTTTGAGACTCTGCACAGAAAGGGTCTGCAGACTGCTGAACCCACACACGGGTTTAACTCTGGAAGTTGAGTGCGCACATTGACAACCGTTCTGTTAGGTAGCTGCGTTTTGGATTTAGAAGCAGATATTTCCCTGTGCTTACTGCTGTTTCTTCCATATGCCGGTATTGGGCTGAAAACGCCTGTTTTGAGACTCTGCACAGAAAGGGTCTGCAGACTGCTGAATCCACACACGGGTTTAACTCTGGAAGTTGAGTGCACACATTGACAAGCGTTCTGTTAGGTAGCTGCGTTTTGGAATTAGAAGCAGATATTTCCCTGTGCTTACTGCTGTTTCTTCCATATGCCGGTATTGGGCTGAAAATGCCTGTTTTGAGACTCTGCACAGAAAGGGTCTGCAGACTGCTAAACCCACACACGGGTTTAACTCTGGAAGTTCAGTGCACACATTGACAACCGTTCTGTTAGGTAGCTGCGTTTTGGATTTAGAAGCAGATATTTCCCTGTGCTTACTGCTGTTTCTTCCATATGCCGGTATTGGGCTGAAAACGCCTGTTTTGAGACTGTGCTCAGGAAGGGTCTGCAGACTGCTGAATCCACACACGGGTTTAACTCTGGAAGTTGAGTGCACACATGGACAACCGTTCTGTTAGGTAGCTGCGTTTTGGATTTAGAAGCAGATATTTCCCTGTGCTTACTGCTGTTTCTTCCATATGCCGGTATTGGGCTGAAAACGCCTGTTTTGAGACTCTGCACAGAAAGGGTCTGCACACTGCTGAATCCACACACGGGTTTAACTCTGGAAGCTGAGTGCACACATTGACAACCGTTCTGTTAGGTAGCTACGTTTTGGATTTAGAAGAAGATATTTCCCTGTGCTTACTGCTGTTTCTTCCATATGCCGGTATTGGGCTGAAAACGCCTGTTTTGAGACTCTGCACAAAAAGGGTCTGCAGACTGGTGAATCCACACACGGGTTTAACTCTGGAAGTTGAGTGCACACATTGACAACCGTTCTGTTAGGTAGCTGCGTTTTGGATTTAGAAGCAGATATTTCCCTGTGCTTACTGCTGTTTCTTCCATATGCCGGTATTGGGCTGAAAACGCCTGTTTTGAGACTCTGCACAGAAAGGGTCTGCAGACTGCTGAATCCTCACACGGGTTTAACTCTGGAAGTTGAGTGCACACATTGACAACCGTTCCGTTAGGTAGCTGCGTTTTGGATTTAGAAGCAGCTATTTCCCTGTGCTTACTGCTGTTTCATCCTTATGCCGGTATTGGGCTGAAAACGCCTGTTTTGAGACTCTGCACAGAAAGGGTCTGCAGACTGCTGAATCCACACACGGGTTTAACTCCCGAAGATGAGTGCACACATTGACAACCGTTCTGTTAGGTAGCTGCGTTTTGGATTTAGAAACAGATATTTCCCTGTGCTTACTGCTGTTTCTTCCATATGCCTGTATTGGGCTGAAAAGGCCTGTTTTGAGACTCTGCACAAAAAGGGTCTGCAGACTGGTGAATCCACACACGGGTTTAACTCTGGAAGTTGAGTGCACACATTGACAACCGTTCTGTTAGGTAGCTGTGTTTTGGATTTAGAAGCAGATATTTCCCTGTGCTTACTGCTGTTTCTTCCATATGCCGGTATTGGGCTGAAAACGCCTGTTTTGACACTGTACAGAAAGGGTCTGCAGACTGCTGAACCCACACACGGGTTTAACTCTGGAAGTTGAGTGCACACATTGACAACCGTTCTGTTAGGTAGCTGCGTTTTGGATTTAGAAGCAGATATTTCCCTGTGCTTACTGCTGTTTCTTCCATATGCCGGTATTGGGCTGAAAACGCCTGTTTTGAGACTCTGCACAGAAAGGGTCTGCAGACTGCTGAATCCTCACACGGGTTTAACTCTGGAAGTTGAGTGCACACATTGACAACCGTTCCGTTAGGTAGCTGCGTTTTGGATTTAGAAGCAGCTATTTCCCTGTGCTTACTGCTGTTTCTTCCTTATGCCGGTATTGGGCTGAAAACGCCTGTTTTGAGACTCTGCACAGAAAGGGTCTGCAGACTGCTGAATCCACACACGGGTTTAACTCCCGAAGATGAGTGCACACATTGACAACCGTTCTGTTAGGTAGCTGCGTTTTGGATTTAGAAGCAGATATTTCCCTGTGCTTACTGCTGTTTCTTCCATATGCCGGTATTGGGCTGAAAACGCCTGTTTTGAGACTCTGCACAGAAAGTGTCTGCAGACTGCTGAAACCACACACGGGTTTAACTCTGGAAGTTGAGTGCACACATTGACAACCGTTCTGTTAGATAGCTGCGTTTTGGATTTAGAAGCAGATATTTCCCTGTGCTTACTGCTGTTTCTTCCATATGCCGGTATTGGGCTGAAAACGCCTGTTTTGAGACTGTTCACAGAGAGGGTCTGCAGACAGCTGAATCCACACTCGGGTTTAACTCTGGAAGTTGAGTGCACACATTGACAACCGTTCTGTTGGGTAGCTGCGTTTTGGATTTAGAAGCAGCTACTTCCCTGTGCCTACTGCTGTTCATTCCATATGCCGGTATTGGGCTGAAAACGCCTGTTTTGAGACTGTGCACAGAAAGGGTCTGCAGACTGCTGAACACACAGACGGGTTTAACTCTGGAAGTTGAGTGCACACTTTGACAACCGTTCTGTTAGATAGCTGCGTTTGGGATTTAGAAGCAGATATTTCCCTGTGCTTACTGCTATTTCTTCCATATGCCGGTATTGGGCTGAAAACGCCTGTTTTGACACTGTACAGAAAGGGTCTGCAGACTGCTGAACCCACTCACGGGTTTAACTCTGGAAGTTGAGTGCACACATTGACAACCGTTCTGTTAGGTAGCTGCGTTTTGGAATTAGAAGCAGATATTTCCCTGTGCTTACTGCGGTTTCTTCCATATGCCGGTATTGGGCTGAAAACGCCTGTTTTGAGACTCTGCACAGAAAGTGTTTGCAGACTGCTGAATCCACACACGGGTTTAACTCTGGAAGTTGAGTGCATACATGGACAACTGTTCTGTTAGGTAGCTGCGTTTTGGATTTAGAAGCAGATATTTCCCTGTGCTTACTGCTGTTTCTTCCATATGCCGGTATTGGGCTGAAAACGCCTGTTTTGAGACTCTGCACAGAAACGGTCTGCAGACTGCTGAATCCACACACGGCTTTAACTCTGGAAGTTGAGTGGACACATTGACAACCGTTCTGTTAGGTAGCTGCATTTTGGATTTAGAAGCAGATATTTCCCAGTGCTTACTGCGGTTTCTTCCATATACCGGTATTGGGCTGAAAACGCCTGTTTTGAGACTCTGCACAGAAAGGGTCTGCAGACTGCTGAACCCACACACGGGTTTAACTCTGGAAGTTGAGTGCACACATGGACAACCGTTCTGTTAGGTAGCTGCGTTTTGGATTTAGAAGCAGATATTTCCCTGTGCTTACTGCTGTTTCTTCCATATGCCGGTATTGGGCTGAAAACGCCTGTTTTGAGACTCTGCACAGAAAGGGTCTGCAGACTGCTGAATCCACACACGGGTTTAACTCTGGAAGCTGAGTGCACACATTGACAACCGTTCTGTTAGGTAGCTACGTTTTGGATTTAGAAGCAGATATTTCCCTGTGCTTACTGCTGTTTCTTCCATATGCCGGTATTGGGCTGAAAACGCCTGTTTTGAGACTCTGCACAAAAAGGGTCTGCAGACTGGTGAATCCACACACGGGTTTAACTCTGGAAGTTGAGTGCACACATTGACAACCGTTCTGTTAGGTAGCTGCGTTTTGGATTTAGAAGCAGATATTTCCCTGTGCTTACTGCTGTTTCTTCCATATGCCGGTATTGGGCTGAAAACGCCTGTTTTGAGACTCTGCACAGAAAGGGTCTGCAGACTGCTGAATCCTCACACGGGTTTAACTCTGGAAGTTGAGTGCACACATTGACAACCGTTCCGTTAGGTAGCTGCGTTTTGGATTTAGAAGCAGCTATTTCCCTGTGCTTACTGCTGTTTCATCCTTATGCCGGTATTGGGCTGAAAACGCCTGTTTTGAGACTCTGCACAGAAAGGGTCTGCAGACTGCTGAATCCACACACGGGTTTAACTCCCGAAGATGAGTGCACACATTGACAACCGTTCTGTTAGGTAGCTGCGTTTTGGATTTAGAAGCAGATATTTCCCTGTGCTTACTGCTGTTTCTTCCATATGCTGGTATTGGGCTGAAAACGCCTGTTTTGAGACTCTGCACAGAAAGTGTCTGCAGACTGCTGAATCCACACACGGGTTTAACTCTGGAAGTTGAGTGCACACATTGACAACCGTTCTGTTAGATAGCTGCGTTTTGGATTTAGAAGCAGATATTTCCCTGTGCTTACTGCTGTTTCTTCCATATGCCGGTATTGGGCTGAAAACGCCTGTTTTGAGACTGTTCAGAGAGAGGGTCTGCAGACAGCTGAATCCACACTCGGGTTTAACTCTGGAAGTTGAGTGCACACATTGACAACCGTTCTGTTGGGTAGCTGCGTTTTGGATTTAGAAGCAGTTACTTCCCTGTGCCTACTGCTGTTCATTCCATATGCCGGTATTGGGCTGAAAACGCCTGTTTTGAGACTGTGCACAGAAAGGGTCTGCAGACTGCTGAACACACAGACGGGTTTAACTGTGGAAGTTGAGTGCACACTTTGACAACCGTTCTGTTAGATAGCTGCGTTTGGGATTTAGAAGCAGATATTTCCCTGTGCTTACTGCTATTTCTTCCATATGCCGGTATTGGGCTGAAAACGCCTGTTTTGACACTGTACAGAAAGGGTCTGCAGACTGCTGAACCCACTCACGGGTTTAACTCTGGAAGTTGAGTGCACACATTGACAACCGTTCTGTTAGGTAGCTGCGTTTTGGAATTAGAAGCAGATATTTCCCTGTGCTTACTGCGGTTTCTTCCATATGCCGGTATTGGGCTGAAAACGCCTGTTTTGAGACTGCACAGAAAGTGTTTGCAGACTGCTGAATCCACACACTGGTTTAACTCTGGAAGTTGAGTGCATACATGGACAACTGTTCTGTTAGGTAGCTGCGTTTTGGATTTAGAAGCAGATATTTCCCTGTGCTTACTGCTGTTTCTTCCATATGCCGGTATTGGGCTGAAAACGCCTGTTTTGAGACTCTGCACAGAAAGGGTCTGCAGACTGCTGAATCCACACACGGCTTTAACTCTGGAAGTTGAGTGGACACATTGACAACCGTTCTGTTAGGTAGCTGCCTTTTGGATTTAGAAGCAGATATTTCCCAGTGCTTACTGCGGTTTCTTCCATATACCGGTATTGGGCTGAAAACGCCTGTTTTGAGACTCTGCACAGAAAGGGTCTGCAGACTGCTGAACCCACACACGGGTTTAACTCTGGAAGTTGAGTGCACACATTGACAACCGTTCTGTTAGGTAGCTGCGTTTTGGATTTAGAAGCAGATATTTCCCTGTGCTTACTGGTGTTTCTTCCATATGCCGGTATTGGGCTGAAAACGCCTGTTTTGAGACTCTGCACAGAAAGGGTCTGCAGACTGCTGAATCCACACACGGGTTTAACTCTGGAAGTTGAGTGCACACATTGACAAGCGTTCTGTTAGGTAGCTGCGTTTTGGAATTAGAAGCAGATATTTCCCTGTGCTTACTGCTGTTTCTTCCATATGCCGGTATTGGGCGGAAAATGCCTGTTTTGAGACTCTGCACAGAAAGGGTCTGCAGACTGCTAAACCCACACAGGGGTTTAACTCTGGAAGTTCAGTGCACACATTGACAACCGTTCTGTTAGGTAGCTGCGTTTTGGATTTAGAAGCATATATTTCCCTGTGCTTACGGCTGGTTCTTCCATATGCCGGTATTGGGCTGAAAACGCCTGTTTTCAGACTCTGCACAGAAAGGGTCTGCAGACTGCTGAACCAACACACGGGTTTAACTCTGGAATTTGAGTGCACACATTGACAACCGTTCTGTTAGGTATCTGTGTTTTGGATTTAGAAGCAGATACTTCCCTGTGCTTACTGCTGTTTCTTCCATATGCCGGTATTGCGCTGAAAACGCCTCTTTTGAGACTCTGCACAGAGTGCGTCTGCAGACTGCTGAATCCACACACGGGTTTAAATCTGGATGTTGAGTGCACATTTTGACAACCGTTCTGTTAGTTAGCTGCGTTTTGGATTTAGAAGCAGATATTTCCTGTGCTTACTGCTGTTTCTTCCATATACCGGTATTGGGCTGAAAACGCCTGTTTTGACACTCTGCACAAAAAGTGCCTTCAGACTTCTGAACCCACACACGAGTTTAACTCGGTAAGTTGAGTGCACACATTGACAACCGTTCTGTTAGGTAGCTGCGTTTTGGATTTAGAAGCAGATATTTCCCTGTGCTTACTGCTGTTTCTTCCATATGCCGGTATTGGGCTGAAAACGCCTGTTTTGAGACTCTGCACAGAAAGGGTCTGCAGACTGCTGAACCCACACACGGGTTTAACTCTGCAAATTGAGTGCACACATTGACAACCATTCTGTTAGGTAGCTGCGTTTTGGATTTAGAAGCAGATATTTCCCTGTGCTTACTGCTGTTTCGTCCATATGCCGGTATTGGGCTGAAAACGCCTGTTTTGAGGCTCTGCACAGAAAGGGTCTGCAGACTGCTGAACCCACTCACGGATTTAACTCTGGAAGTTGAGTGCACACATTGACAACCGTTCTGTTAGGTAGCTGCGTTTTGGAATTAGAAGCAGATATTTCCCTGTGCTTACTGCGGTTTCTTCCATATGCCGGTATTGGGCTGAAAACGCCTGTTTTGAGACTCTGCACAGAAAGTGTTTGCAGACTGCTGAATCCACACACGGGTTTAACTCTGGAAGTTGATTGCATACATGGACAACTGTTCTGTTAGGTAGCTGCGTTTTGGATTTAGAAGCAGATATTTCCCTGTGCTTACTGCTGTTTCTTCCATATGCCGGTATTGGGCTGAAAACGCCTGTTTTGAGACTCTACACAGAAAGGGTCTGCAGACTGCTGAATCCACACACGGCTTTAACTCTGGAAGTTGAGTGGACACATTGACAACCGTTCTGTTAGGTAGCTGCGTTTTGGATTTAGAAGCAGATATTTCCCAGTGCTTACTGCGGTTTCTTCCATATACCGGTATTGGGCTGAAAACGCCTGTTTTGAGACTCTGCACAGAAAGGGTCTGCAGACTGCTGAACCCACACACGGGCTTAACTCTGGAAGTTGAGTGCACACATTGACAACCGTTCTGTTAGGTAGCTGCGTTTTGGATTTAGAAGCAGATATTTCCCTGTGCTTACTGCTGTTTCTTCCATATGCCGGTATTGGGCTGAAAACGCCTGTTTTGAGACTCTGCACAGAAAGGGTCTGCAGACTGCTGAATCCACACACGGGTTTAACTCTGGAAGTTGAGTGCACACATTGACAAGCGTTCTGTTAGGTAGCTGCGTTTTGGAATTAGAAGCAGATATTTCCCTGTGCTTACTGCTGTTTCTTCCATATGCCGGTATTGGGCTGAAAATGCCTGTTTTGAGACTCTGCACAGAAAGGGTCTGCAGACTGCTAAACCCACACACGGGTTTAACTCTGGAAGTTCAGTGCACACATTGACAACCGTTCTGTTAGGTAGCTGCGTTTTGGATTTAGAAGCATATATTTCCCTGTGCTTACTGCTGTTTCTTCCATATGCCGGTATTGGGCTGAAAACGCCTGTTTTGAGACTGTGCTCAGCAAGGGTCTGCAGACTGCTGAATCCACACACGGGTTTAACTCTGGAAGTTGAGTGCACACATGGACAACCGGTCTGTTAGGTAGCTGCGTTTTGGATTTAGAAGCAGATATTTCCCTGTGCTTACTGCTGTTTCTTCCATATGCCGGTATTGGCTGAAAACGCCTGTTTTGAGACTCTGCACAGAAAGGGTCTGCAGACTGCTGAATCCACACACGGGTTTAACTCTGGAAGCTGAGTGCACACATTGACAACCGTTCTGTTAGGTAGCTGCGTTTTGGATTTAGAAGCAGATATTTCCCTGTGCTTACTGCTGTTTCTTCCATATGCCGGTATTGGGCTGAAAACGCCTGTTTTGAGACTCTGCACAGAAAGGGTCTGCAGACTGCTGAATCCACACACGGGTTTAACTCTGGAAGTTGAGAGCACACATTGACAAACGTTCTGTTAGGTAGCTGCGTTTTGGATTTAGAAGCAGATATTTCCCTGTGCTTACAGCTGTTTCTTGCATATGACGCTATAGGGCTGAAAACGCCTGTTTTGAGACTCTGCACAGAAAGGGTCTGCAGACTGCTGAACCCACACATGGGTTTAACTCTGGAAGTTGAGTGCACACATTGACAACCGTTCTGTTATTTAGCTGCGTTTTGGGTTTAGAAGCAGATATTTCCCTGTGCTTACTGCTATTTCTTCCATATACCGATATTGGGCTGAAAACGCCTGTTTTGAGACTCTGCACAGAAAGGGTCTGCAGACTGCTGAACCCACACACGGGTTTAACTCTGGAAGTTGAGTGCACACATTGACAACCGTTCTGTTAGGTAGCTGCGTTTTGTATTTAGAAGCAGATATTTCCCTGTGCTTACTGCTGTTTCTTCCATATGCCGGTATTGGGCTGAAAACGCCTGTTTTGAGACTCTGCACAGAAAGGGTCTGCAGACTTCTGAATCCACACACGGGTTTAACTCTGCAAGTTGAGTGCACACATTGACAACCGTTCTGTTAGATAGCTGCGTTTTGGATTTAGAAGCATATATTTCCCTGTGCTTACGGCTGGTTCTTCCATATGCCGGTATTGGGCTGAAAACGCCTGTTTTCAGACTCTGCACAGAAAGGGTCTGCAGACTGCTGAACCAACACACGGGTTTAACTCTAGAACTTGAGTGCACACATTGACAACCGTTCTGTTAGGTATCTGTGTTTTGGATTTAGAAGCAGATACTTCCCTGTGCTTACTGCTGTTTCTTCCATATGCCGGTATTGCGCTGAAAACGCCTCTTTTGAGACTCTGCACAGAGTGCGTCTGCAGACTGCTGAATCCCCACACGGGTTTAAATCTGGATGTTGAGTGCACATTTTGACAACCGTTCTGTTAGTTAGCTGCGTTTTGGATTTAGAAGCAGATATTTCCTGTGCTTACTGCTGTTTCTTCCATATACCGGTATTGGGCTGAAAACGCCTGTTTTGAGACTCTGCACAAAAAGTGCCTTCAGACTGCTGAACCCACACACGGGTTTAACTCGGTAAGTTGAGTGCACACATTGACAACCGTTCTGTTAGGTAGCTGCGTTTTGGATTTAGAAGCAGATATTTCCCTGTGCTTAATGCTGTTTCTTCCATATGCCGGTATTGGGCTGAAAACGCCTGTTTTGAGACTCTGCACAGAAAGGGTCTGCAGACTGCTGAACCCACACACGGGTTTAACTCTGCAAATTGAGTGCACACATTGACAACCATTCTGTTAGGTAGCTGCGTTTTGGATTTAGAAGCAGATATTTCCCTGTGCTTACTGCTGTTTCGTCCATATGCCGGTATTGGGCTGAAAACGCCTGTTTTGAGGCTCTGCACAGAAAAGGTCTGCAGACTGCTGAACCCACTCACGGGTTTAACTCTGGAAGTTGAGTGCACACATTGACAACCGTTCTGTTAGGTAGCTGCGTTTTGGAATTAGAAGCAGATATTTCCCTGTGCTTACTGCGGTTTCTTCCATATGCCGGTATTGGGCTGAAAACGCCTGTTTTGAGACTCTGCACAGAAAGTGTTTGCAGACTGCTGAATCCACACACGGGTTTAACTCTGGAAGTTGAGTGCATACATGGACAACTGTTCTGTTAGGTAGCTGCGTTTTGGATTTAGAAGCAGATATTTCCCTGTGCTTACTGCTGTTTCTTCCATATGCCGGTATTGGGCTGAAAACGCCTGTTTTGAGACTCTGCACAGAAAGGGTCTGCAGACTGCTGAATCCACACACGGCTTTAACTCTGGAAGTTGAGTGGACACATTGACAACCGTTCTGTTAGGTAGCTGCGTTTTGGATTTAGAAGCAGAGAATTCCCAGTGCTTACTGCGGTTTCTTCCATATACCGATATTGGGCTGAAAACGCCTGTTTTGAGACTCTGCACAGAAAGGGTCTGCAGACTGCTGAACCCACACACGGGTTTAACTCTGGAAGTTGAGTGCACACATTGACAACCGTTCTGTTAGGTAGCTGCGTTTTGGATTTAGAAGCAGATATTTCCCTGTGCTTACTGCTGTTTCTTCCATATGCCGGTATTGGGCTGAAAACGCCTGTTTTGAGACTCTGCACAGAAAGGGTCTGTAGACTGCTGAATCCACACACGGGTTTAACTCTGGAAGTTGAGTGCACACATTGACAAGCGTTCTGTTAGGTAGCTGCGTTTTGGAATTAGAAGCAGATATTTCCCTGTGCTTACTGCTGTTTCTTCCATATGCCGGTATTGGGCTGAAAATGCCTGTTTTGAGACTCTGCACAGAAAGGGTCTGCAGACTGCTAAACCCACACACGGGTTTAACTCTGGAAGTTCAGTGCACACATTGACAACCGTTCTGTTAGGTAGCTGCGTTTTGGATTTAGAAGCAAATATTTCCCTGTGCTTACTGCTGTTTCTTCCATATGCCGGTATTGGGCTGAAAACGCCTGTTTTGAGACTGTGCTCAGCAAGGGTCTGCAGACTGCTGAATCCACACACGGGTTTAACTCTGGAAGTTGAGTGCACACATGGACAACCGTTCTGTTAGGTAGCTGCGTTTTGGATTTAGAAGCAGATATTTCCCTGTGCTTACTGCTGTTTCTTCCATATGCCGGTATTGGCTGAAAACGCCTGTTTTGAGACTCTGCACAGAAAGGGTCTGCAGACTGCTGAATCCACACACGGGTTTAACTCTGGAAGCTGAGTGCACACATTGACAACCGTTCTGTTAGGTAGTTGCGTTTTGGATTTAGAAGCAGATATTTCCCTGTGCTTACTGCTGTTTCTTCCATATGCCGGTATTGGGCTGAAAACGCCTGTTTTGAGACTCTGCACAGAAAGGGTCTGCAGACTGCTGAATCCACACACGGGTTTAACTCTGGAAGTTGAGAGCACACATTGACAAACGTTCTGTTAGGTAGCTGCGTTTTGGATTTAGAAGCAGATATTTCCCTGTGCTTACAGCTGTTTCTTCCATATCACGGTATAGGGCTGAAAACGCCTGTTTTGAGACTCTGCACAGAAAGGGTCTGCAGACTGCTGAACCCACACACGGGTTTAACTCTGGAAGTTGAGTGCACACATTGACAACCGTTCTGTTATTTAGCTGCGTTTTGGGTTTAGAAGCAGATATTTCCCTGTGCTTACTGCTATTTCTTCCATATGCCGATATTGGGCTGAAAACGCCTGTTTTGAGACTCTGCACAGAAAGGGTCTGCAGACTGCTGAACCCACACACGGGTTTAACTCTGGAAGTTGAGTGCACACATTGACAACCGTTCTGTTAGGTAGCTGCGTTTTGGATTTAGAAGCAGATATTTCCCTGTGCTTACTGCTGTTTCTTCCATATGCCGGTATTGGGCTGAAAACGCCTGTTTTGAGACTCTGCACAGAAAGGGTCTGCAGACTGCTGAATCCACACACGGGTTTAACTCTGGAAGCTGAGTGCACACATTGACAACCGTTCTGTTAGGTAGCTGCGTTTTGGATTTAGAAGCAGATATTTCCCTGTGCTTACTGCTGTTTCTTCCATATGCCGGTATTGGGCTGAAAACGCCTGTTTTGAGACTCTGCACAGAAAGGGTCTGCAGACTGCTGAATCCACACATGGGTTTAACTCTGGAGGTTGAGTGCACACATTGACAAGCGTTCTGTTAGGTAGCTGCGTTTTGGAATTAGAAGCAGATATTTCCCTGTGCTTACAGCTGTTTCTTCCATATGACGGTATCGGGCTGAAAACGCCTGTTTTGAGACTCTGCACAGAAAGGGTCTGCAGACTGCTGAACCCACACACGGGTTTAACTCTGGAAGTTGAGTGCACACATTGACAACCGTTCTGTTAGGTAGCTGCGTTTTGGATTTAGAAGCAGATATTTCCCTGCTTACTGCTGTTTCTTCCATATGCCGATGTTGGGCTGAAAACGCCTGTTTTGAGACTCTGCACAGAAAGGGTCTGCAGACTGCTGAACCCACACACGGGTTTAACTCTGGAAGTTGAGTGCACACATTGACAACCGTTCTGTTAGGTAGCTGCGTTTTGCATTTAGAAGCAGATATTTCCCTGTGCTTACTGCTGTTTCTTCCTTATGCCGGTATTGGGCTGAAAACGCCTGTTTTGAGACTCTGCACAGAAAGGGTCTGCAGACTGCTGAATCCACACACGGGTTTAACTCCCGAAGATGAGTGCACACATTGACAACCGTTCTGTTAGGTAGCTGCGTTTTGGATTTAGAAGCAGATATTTCCCTGTGCTTACTGCTGTTTCTTCCGTATGCCGGTATTGGGCTGAAAACGCCTGTTTTGAGACTCTGCACAGAAAGTGTCTGCAGACTGCTGAATCCACACACGGGTTTAACTCTGGAAGTTGAGTTCACACATTGACAACCGTTCTGTTAGATAGCTGCGTTTTGGATTTAGAAGCAGATATTTCCCTGTGCTTACTGCTGTTTCTTCCATATGCCGGTATTGGGCTGAAAACGCCTGTTTTGAGACTGTTCACAGAGAGGGTCTGCAGACAGCTGAATCCACACTCGGTTAAACTCTGGAAGTTGAGTGCACACATTGACAACCGTTCTGTTGGGTAGCTGCGTTTTGGATTTAGAAGCAGCTACTTCCCTGTGCCTACTGCTGTTCATTCCATATGCCGGTATTGGGCTGAAAACGCCTGTTTTGAGACTGTGCACAGAAAGAGTCTGCAGACTGCTGAACACACAGACGGGTTTAACTCTGGAAGTTGAGTGCACACTTTGACAACCGTTCTGTTAGATAGCTGCGTTTGGGATTTAGAAGCAGATATTTCCCTGTGCTTACTGCTGTTTCTTCCATATGCCGGTATTGGGCTGAAAACGCCTGTTTTGAGACTCTGCACAGAGAGGGTCTGCAGACTGCTGAATCCACACATGGGTTTAACTCTGGAAGTTGAGTGAACACATTGACAACCGTTCTGTTAGGTAGCTGCGTTTTGGATTTAGAAGCAGATATTTCCCAGTGCTTACTGCTGTTTCTTCCATATGCTGGTATTGGGCTGAGAACGCCTGTTTTGAGACTCTGCACAGAAAGGGTCTGCAGAATTCTGAATCCACACACGGGTTTAACTCTGCAAGTTGAGTGCACACATTGACAACCGTTCTGATAGATAGCTGCGTTTTGGATTTAGAAGCATATGTTTCCCTGTGCTTACGGCTGGTTCTTCCATATGCCGGTATTGGGCTGAAAACGCCTGTTTTCAGACTCTGCACAGAAAGGGTCTGCAGACTGCTGAACCAACACACGGGTTTAACTCTGGAATTTGAGTGCACACATTGACAACCGTTCTGTTAGGTATCTGTGTTTTGGATTTAGAAGCAGATACTTCCCTGTGCTTACTGCTGTTTCTTCCATATGCCGGTATTGTGCTGAAAACGCCTCTTTTGAGACTCTGCACAGAGTGCGTCTGCAGACTGCTGAATCCACACACGGGTTTAAATCTGGATGTTGAGTGCACATTTTGACAACCGTTCTGTTAGTTAGCTGCGTTTTGGATTTAGAAGCAGATATTTCCTGTGCTTACTGCTGTTTCTTCCATATACCGGTATTGGGCTGAAAACGCCTGTTTTGAGACTCTGCACAAAAAGTGCCTTCAGACTGCTGAACCCACACACGGGTTTAACTCGGTAAGTTGAGTGCACACATTGACAACCGTTCTGTTAGGTAGCTGCGTTTTGGATTTAGAAGCAGATATTTCCCTGTGCTTACTGCTGTTTCTTCCATATGCCGGTATTGGGCTGAAAACGCCTGTTTTGAGACTCTGCACAGAAAGGGTCTGCAGACTGCTGAACCCACACACGGGTTTAACTCTGCAAATTGAGTGCACACATTGACAACCATTCTGTTAGGTAGCTGCGTTTTGGATTTAGAAGCAGATATTTCCCTGTGCTTACTGCTGTTTCGTCCATATGCCGGTATTGGGCTGAAAACGCCTGTTTTGAGGCTCTGCACAGAAAGGGTCTGCAGACTGCTGAACCCACTCACGGGTTTAACTCTGGAAGTTGAGTGCACACATTGACAAGCGTTCTGTTAGGTAGCTGCGTTTTGGAATTAGAAGCAGATATTTCCCTGTGCTTACAGCTGTTTCTTCCATATGACGGTATCGGGCTGAAAACGCCTGTTTTGAGACTCTGCACAGAAAGGGTCTGCAGACTGCTGAACCCACACACGGGTTTAACTCTGGAAGTTGAGTGCACACATTGACAACCGTTCTGTTAGGTAGCTGCGTTTTGGATTTAGAAGCAGATGTTTCCCTGCTTACTGCTGTTTCTTCCATATGCCGATGTTGGGCTGAAAACGCCTGTTTTGAGACTCTGCACAGAAAGGGTCTGCAGACTGCTGAACCCACACACGGGTTTAACTCTGGAAGTTGAGTGCACACATTGACAACCGTTCTGTTAGGTAGCTGCGTTTTGCATTTAGAAGCAGATATTTCCCTGTGCTTACTGCTGTTTCTTCCGTATGCCGGTATTGGGCTGAAAACGCCTGTTTTGAGACTCTGCACAGAAAGGGTCTGCAGACTGCTGA
>NW_026989563.1:0-60703 GCF_030222135.1 Aotus nancymaae | reverse complement strand
AGCTATCTAACAGAACGGTAGTCAATGTGTGCACTCAACTTCCAGAGTTAAACCCGTGTGTGGATTCAGCAGTCTGCAAACTCTTTCTGTGCAGAGTCCCAAAACAGGCGTTTTCAGCCCATTACTGGCATATGGAAGAAACAGCAGTAAGCACCCGGGAAATATCTGCTTCTAAATCCAAAACGCAGCTATCTTACAGAACGGTTGTCAATGTGTGCACTCAACTTCCAGAGTTAAACCCGTGTGTGGATTCAGCAGTCTGCAAACACTTTCTGTGCAGAGTCCCAAAACAGGCGTTTTCAGCCCATTACCGGCATATGGAACAAACAGCAGTAAGCACTTGGAAATATCCGCTTCTAAATCCAAAACGCAGCTATCTAACAGAACGGTTGTCAATGTGTACACTCAACTTCCAGAGTTAACCCGTGTGTGGATTCAGCAGTCTGCAAACATTTTCTCTGCAGAGTCCCAAAACAGGCTTTTTCAGCCCATTACCGGCATATGGAAGAAACAGCAGTAAGCACAGGGAAATATCTGCTTCTAAATCCAAAACGCAGCTATCTAACAGAACGGTTGTCACAGTGTACACGCAACTTCCAGAGTTAAACCCGTGTGTGGATTCAGCAGTCTGCAAACACTTTCCCTGCGGAGTCCCAAAACAGGCGTTTTCAGCCCATTACCGGCATATGGAAGAAACAGCAGTAAGCACAGGGAAATATCTGCTTCTAAATCCAAAACGCAGCTATCTAACAGAACGGTTGTCAATGTGTGCACTCAACTTCCAGAGTTAAATCTGTGTGTGGATTCAGCAGTCTGCAAACACATTCTCTGCAGATACCCAAAACAGGCGTTTTCAGCCCATTACCGGCAAATGGGAGAAATAGCAGTAAGCACAGGGAAATATCTGCTTCTAAATCCAAAACGCAGCTATCTATCAGAACGGTTCTCAATGTGTGCACTCACCTTCCAGAGTTAAACCCGTGTGTGGATTCAGCAGTCTGCAAACACTTTCTGTGCAGAGTCCCAAAACAGGCGTTTTCAGTCCATTACCGGCATATGGAAGAAACAGCAGTAAGCACAGGGAAATATCTGCTTCTAAATCCAAAACGCAGCTATCTAACAGAACGGTTGTCAATGTGTGCACTCAACTTCCAGAGTTAAACCCGTGTGTGGATTTAGCAGTCTGCAAACACTTTCTCTGTAGAGTCCCAAAACAGGCGTTTTCAGCCCATTACCAGGTTATGGAAGAAACAGCAGTCAGCACAGGGAAATATCTGCTTCTAAATCCAAAACGCAGCTATCTAACAGAACGGTTGTCAATGTGTGCACTCAACTTCCAGAGTTAAACCCGTGTGTGGATTCAGCAGTCTGCAAACACTTTCTCTGCAGAGTCCCAAAACAGGCGTTTTCAGCCCATTACCGGCATATGGAAGAAGCAGCAGTAAGCACAGGGAAATATCTGCTTCTAAATCCAAAACGCAGCTATCTAACAGAACGGTTGTCAATGTGTGCACCCAACTTCCAGAGTTAAACCCGTGTGTGGATTCAGCAGTCTGCAAACACTTTCTCTGCAGAGTCCCAAAGCAGGCGTTTTCAGCCCATTACCGGCATATGGAAGAAACAGCAGTAAGCACAGGGAAATATCTGCTTCTAAATCCAAAACGCAGCTATCTAACAGAACGGTTGTCAATGTGTACACTCAACTTCCAGAGTTAAACCCGTGTGTGGATTCAGCAGTCTGCAAACACTTTCTGTGCAGAGTCCCAAAACAGGCGTTTTTAGCACATTAACGACATTTGGAAGAAACAGCAGGAAGCACAGGGAAATATCTGCTTCTAAATCCAAAACGCAGCTATCTAACAGAACGGATGTCAATGTGTGCACTCAACTTCCAGAGTTAAACCCGTGGGTGGATTCAGCAGTCTGCAAACACTTTCTGTGCAGAGTCCCAAAACAGGCGTTTTCAGTCCAATACAGGCATATGGAAGAAACAGCAGTAAGCACAGGGAAATATCTGCTTCTAAATCCAAAACGCAGCTATCTAACCGAACGGTTGTCAATGTGTGCACTCAACTTCCAGAGTTAAACCCGTGTGTGGATTCATCAGTCTGCAAACACTTTCTCTGCAGAGTCCCAAAACAGGCGTTTTCAGCCCAATACCGGCATATGGAAGAAACAGCAGTAAGCACAGGGAAATATCTGCTTCTAAATCCAAAACGCAGCTATCTAACAGAACGGTTGTCAATGTGTGCACTCAGCTTCCAGACTTAAACCCGTGTGTGGATTCAGCAGTCTGCAAACACTTTCTCTGCAGAGTCCCAAAACAGGCGTTTTCAGCCCATTACCGGCATATGGAAGAAACAGCAGTAAGCACAGGGAAATATCTGCTTCTAAATCCAAAACGCAGCTATCTAACAGAACGGTTGTCAATGTGTGCACTCAACTTCCAGAGTTAAACCCGTGTGTGGATTCAGCAGTCTGCAAACACTTTCTCTGCAGAGTCCCAAAACAGGCGTTTTCAGCCCTTTACCGGCATATGGAAGAAACAGCAGTAAGCACAGGGAAATATCTGCTTCTAAATCCAAAACGCAGCTATCTAACATAACGGTTGTCAATCTGTGCACTCAACTTCCAGAGTTAAATCTGTGTGTGGATTCTGCAGTCTGCAAAAACATTCTCTGCAGAGTCCCAAAACAGGCGTTTTCAGCCCATTACCGGCATATGGAAGAAACAGCAGTAAGCACAGGGAAATATCTGCTTCTAAATCCAAAACGCAGCTATCTAACAGAACGGTTGTCAATGTGTGCACTCAACTTCCAGAGTTAAACCCGTGTGTGGATTCAGCAGTCTGCAAACAATTTCTCTGCAGAGTCCCAAAACAGGCGTTTTCAGCCCATTACCGGCATATGGAAGAAACAGCAGTAAGCACAGGGAAATATCTGCTTCTAAATCCAAAACGCAGCTATCTAACAGAACGGTTGTCAATGTGTGCACTCAACTTCCAGAGTTAAACCCGTGTGTGGATTCAGCAGTCTGCAAACACTTTCTGTGCAGAGTCTCAAAACAGGCGTTTCAGCCCAATACCGGCATATGGAAGAAAGGGCAGTAAGCACAGGGAAATATCTGCTTCTTGATCCAAAACGCAGCTATCTAACAGAACAGTTGTCAATGTGTGCACTCAAATTCCAAAGTTAAACCCGTGTGTGGATTCAGCAGTCTGCAAACACTTTCTGTGCAGAGTCTCAAAACAGGCGTTTTCAGCCCAATAGCGGCAGATGGAAGAAAGGGCAGTAAGCACAGGGATATATCTGCTTCTAAATCCAAAATGGAGCTATCTGACAGAACGGTTGTCAATGTGTGCACTCAACTTCCAGAGTTACACCCGTGTGTGGATTCAGCAGTCCTGCAAACACTTTCTCTGCAGAGTCTCAAAACAGGCGTTTCAGCCCAATACCGGCATATGGAAAAAAGGGCAGTAATCACAGGGAAATATCTGCTTCAAGATCCAAAACGCAGCTATCTAACAGAACAGTTGTCAATGTGTGCACTCAAATTCCAGAGTTAAACCCGTGTGTGGATTCAGCTGTCTGCAAACACTTTTTGTGCAGAGTCTCAAAACAGGCGTTTTCAGCCCAATACCAGCAGATGGAAGAAAGGGTAGTAAGCACAGAGAAATATCTGCTTCTAAATCCAAAATGCAGCTATCTAAGAGAACGGATGTCAATATGTGCACTGAACTTCCAGAATTACACCCGTGTGTGGATTCAGCAGTCTGCAAATACTTTCTGTGCAGAGTCTCAAAACAGGCGTTTTCAGCCCAATAACGGCATAAGGAAGAAAGGGCAGTAAGCACAGGGAAATATCTGCTTCTAAATCCAAAACGTAGCTATCTGACAGAACGGTTGTCATTGTATGCACTCAACTTACAAAGGTAAACCCGTGTTTGGATTCAGCAGTCTGCAAACAATTTCTGTGCAGAGTCTCAAAACAGACCTTTTCAGCCCAATACCACCAGATGGAAGAAAGGGCAGTAAGCACAGGGAAATATCTGCTTCTAAATCCAAAGCACAGCTATCTAACAGAACGGTTGTCAATGTGAGCATGCAACCTCCAGAGATAATCCCGTGTGTGGATTCAGCAGTCTGCAAACACTTTCTCTGCAGAGTCCCAAAACATTCGTTTTCAGCTCCGTACTGGTATATGGAATAAAGGGCAGTAAGCACAGGGAAATATCTGCCTCTAAATCGAAAACGCAGCTATCTAACAGAATGGTGGTCAATTTGTGCACTTAACTTCCAGAGTTAAACTCGTGTGTGGATTCAGCAGTCTGCAAACACTTTCTGTGCAGAGTCTCAAAACAGGCGTTTCATCCTAATACCGGCATATGGAAGAAAGGGCAGTAAGCACTGGGAAATATCTGCTTCTAAATCCAAAACCCAGCTATCTGACAGAACGGTTGTCCATGTGTGCACTCAACTACCAGAGTTAAACCCGTGTGTGGATTCAGCATTCTGCAAACACTTTCTTTGCAGAGTCTCAAAACAGGCGTTTTCTGCTCAATACCGGCAGATGGAAGAAAGGGCAGTAAGCACAGTGAAATATCAGCTTCTAAATCCAAAACGCAGCTATCTAACAGAACGGTTGTCAATGTGTGCACTCAACTTCCAGAGTTAAACCCGTGTGTGGATTCAGCAGTCTGCAAACACTTTCTGTGCAGAGTCCCAAAATAGGCGTTTTCAGCCCATTAACGGCATATGGAAGAAACAGCAGTAAGCACAGGGAAATATCTGCTTCTAAATCCAAAACGCAGCTATCTACCAGAACGGTTGTCAATGTGTGCACTCAACTTCCAGAGTTAAACCCGTGTGTGGATTCAGCAGTCTGCAAAGACCTTCCCTGCAGAGTTCCAAAACAGGCGTTTTCAGCCCATTACCGGCATATGGAAGAAACAGCAGTAAGCACAGGGAAATATCTGCTTCTAAATCCAAAACGCAGCCATCTAACAGAACGGTTGTCAATGTGTGCACTCAACTTCCAGAGTTAAACCCGTGTGTGGATTCAGCAGTCTGCAAACACTTTCTCTGCAGAGTCCCAAAACAGGCGTTTTCAGCCCATTACCGACATTTGGAAGAAACCGCAGTAAGCACAGGGAAATATCAGCTTCTAAATCCAAAACGCAGCTATCGAACAGAACGGTTGTCAATGTGTGCACTCAACTTCCAGAGTTGAACCTGTGTGTGGATTCAGCAGTCTGCAAACACTTTCGGTGCAGAGTCCCAAAACAGGCGTTTTCAGCCCATAACCGGCATATGGAAGAAACAGCAGTAAGCACAGGGAAATATATGCTTCTAAAACCAAAACGCAGCTATCTAACAGAACGGTTGTCAATGTGTGCACTCAACTTCCAGAGTTAAACCCGTGTGTGGATTCAGCAGTCTGCAAACACTTTCTCTGCAGAGTCCCAAAACAGGCGTTTTCAGCCCATTACCGGCATATGGAAGAAACAGCAGTAAGCACAGGGAAATATCTGCTTCTAAATCCAAAACGCAGCTATCTAACAGAACGGTTGTCAGTGTGTGCACTCAAATTCCAGAGTTAGACCCGTGTGTGGATTCAGCAGTCTGCAAACAGATTCCCTGCAGAGTCCCAAAACAGGCGTTTTTCAGCCCATTACCGGCTTATGGAAGAAACAGCAGTAAGCACAGGGAAATATCTGCTTCTAAATCCAAAACGCAGCTATCCAACAGAACGGCTGTCAATGTGTGCACTCAACTTCCAGAGTTAAACCCGTGCGTGGATTCAGCAGTCTGCAAAGACCTTCCCTGCAGAGTCCCAAAACAGGCGTTTTCAGCCCATTACCAGTATATGGAAGAAACAGCAGTAAGCACAGGGAAATATCTGCTTCTAAATCCAAAACGCAGCTATCTAACAGAACGGTTGTCAATGTGTGCACTCAACTTCCAGAGATAAACCCGTGTGTGGATTCAGCAGTCTGCAAACACTTTCTGTGCAGAGTCCCAAAACAGGCCTTTTCAGCCCATTACCGACATTTGGGAGAAACAGCAGTAAGCACAGGGAAATATCTGCTTCTAAATCCAAAACGCAGCTATCTAACAGAACGGTTGTCAATGTGTGCACTCAACTTCCAGAGTTAAACCCGTGTGTGGATTTAGCAGTCTGCAAAGACCTTCCCTGCAGAGTCCCAAAACAGGCGTTTTCAGCCCATTACCGGCATATGGAAGAAACAGTAGTAAGCACAGGGAAATATCTGCTTCTAAATCCAAAACGCAGCTATCTAACAGAACGGTTGTCAATGTGTGCACTCAACTTCCAGAGTTAAACCCGTGTGCGGACTCAGCAGTCTGCAAACACTTTCTGTGCAGAGTCCCAAAACAGGCGTTTTCAGCCCATTACCGACATTTGGGAGAAACAGCAGTAAGCACAGGGAAATATCTGCTTCTAAATCCAAAACGCAGCTATCTAACAGAACGGTTGTCAATGTGTGCACTCAACTTACAGAGGTAAACCCGTGTGTCGCTTCAGCAGTCTGCAAACACTTTCTCTGCAGAGTCCCAAAACAGGTGTTTTCAGAGCGTTACCAGCATATGGAAGAAACAGCAGTATGCACAGGGATATATCTGCTTCTTAATCCAAAACGCAGCTATCTAACAGAACGTTTGTCAATGTGTGCACTCAACTTCCAGTGTTGAACCTGTGTGTGGATTCAGCAGTCTGCAAACACTTTCTGTGCAGAGTCCCAAAACAGGCGTTTTCAGCCCATTACCGGCATATGGAAGAAACAGCAGTAAGCACAGGGAAATATCTGCTTCTAAATCCAAAACGCAGCTATCTAACAGAACGGTTGTCAATGTGTGCACTCAACTTCCTGAGTTAAACCCGTGTGTGAATTCAGCAGTCTGCAAACACTTTCTCTGCAGAGTCCCTAAACAGGCGTTTTCAGCCCAATACCGGCATACGGAAGAAACAGCAGTAAGCACAGGGAAATATCTGCTTCTAAATCCAAAATGCAGCTATCTAACAGAACGGTTGTCAATGTTTGCAGTGAACTTCCAGAGTTAAACCCGTGTGTGGATTCAGCAGTCTGCAAACACTTTCTCTGCAGAGTCCCAAAACAGGCGTTTTCAACCCAATACCGGCATATGGAAGAAACAGCAGTAAGCACAGGGAAATATCTGCTTCTAAATCCAAAACGCAGCTATCTAACAGAACGGTTGTCAATGTGTGCACTCAGCTTCCAGAGTTAAACCCCTGTGTGGATTCAGCAGTCTGCAAACACTTTCTCTGCAGAGTCCTAAAACAGGCGTTTTCAGCCCATTACCGGCATATGGAAGAAACAGCAGTAAGCACAGGAAAATATCTGCTTCTAAATCCAAAACGCAGCTATCTAACAGAACGGTTGTCAATGTGTGCACTCATCTTCCAGACTTAAACCCGTGTGTGGATTCAGCAGTCTGCAAACACTTTCTCTGCAGAGTCCCAAAACAGGCGTTTTCAGCCCATTACCGGCATATGGAAGAAACAGCAGTAAGCACAGGGAAATATCTGCTTCTAAATCCAAAACGCAGCTATCTAACAGAACGGTTGTCAATGTGTGCACTCAACTTCCAGAGTTAAATCTGTGTGTGGATTCTGCAGTCTGCAAACACATTCTCTGCAGAGACCCAAAACAGGCGTTTTCAGCCCATTACCGGCATATGGAAGAAACAGCAGTAAGCACAGGGAAATATCTGCTTCTAAATCCAAAACGCAGCTATCTAACAGAACGGTTGTCAATGTGTGCACTCAACTTCCAGAGTTAAACCCGTGTGTGGATTCAGCAGTCTGCAAACACTTTCTCTGCAGAGTCCCAAAACAGGCGTTTTCAGCCCATTACCGGCATATGGAAGAAACAGCAGTAAGCACAGGGAAATATCTGCTTCTAAATCCAAAACGCAGCTTTCTAACAGAGCGGTTGTCAATGTGTGCACTCATCTTCCAGACTTAAACCCGTGTGTGGATTCAGCAGTCTGCAAACACTTTCTCTGCAGAGTCCCAAAACAGGCGTTTTCAGTCCATTACCGGCATATTGAAGAAACAGCAGTAAGCACAGGGAAATATCTGCTTCTAAATCCAGAACGCAGCTATCTAACAGAACGGTTGTCAATGTGTGCACTCAACTTCCAGACTTAAACCCGTGTGTGGATTCAGCAGTCTGCAAACACTTTCTCTGCAGAGTCCCAAAACAGGCGTTTTCAGCCCATTACCGGCATATGGAAGAAACAGCAGTAAGCACAGGGAAATATCTGCTTCTAAATCCAAAACGCAGCTATCCAACAGAACGGTTGTCAATGTTTGCACTCAACTTCCAGAGTTAAACCCGTGTGTGGATTCAGCAGTCTGCAAAGACCTTCCCTGCAGAGTACCAAAACAGGCGTTTTCAGCCCATTACCGGCATATGGAAGAAACAGCAGTAAGCACAGGAAAATATCTGCTTCTAAATCCAAAAAGCAGCTATCTAACAGAACGGTTGTCAATGTGTGCACTCATCTTCCAGAGTTAAACCCGTGTGTGGATTCAGCAGTCTGCAAACACTTTCTGTGCAGAGTCCCAAAACAGGCCTTTTCAGACCATAAGCGACATTTGGGAGAAACAGCAGTAAGCACAGGGAAATATCTGCTTCTAAAACCAAAACGCAGCTATCTAACCGAACGGTTGTCAATGTGTGCACTCAACTTCCAGAGTTAAACCCGTGTGTGGATTCAGCAGTCTGCAAACACTTTCTGTGCAGAGTCCCAAAACAGGCGTTTTCAGCCCATTACCGGCATATGGAAGAAACAGCAGTAAGCACAGGGAAATATCTGCTTCTAAATCCAAAACGCAGCTATCTAAGAGAATGGTTGTCAATGTGTGCACTCAACTTCCAGAGTTAAACCCGTGTGTGGATTCAGCAGTCTGCAAACACTTTCTCTGCAGAGTCCCAAAACAGGCGTTTTCAGCCCATTACCGGCATATGGAAGAAACAGCAGTAAGCACAGGGAAATATCTGCTTCTAAATCCAAAACGCAGCTATCTAACAGAACGGTTGTCAATGTGTGCACTCAAATTCCAGAGTTAGACCCGTGTGTGGATTCAGCAGTCTGCAAACACATTCCTTGCAGAGTCCCAAAACAGGCGTTTTCAGACCATTACCGGCATATGGAAGAAACAGCAGTAAGCACAGGGAAATATCTGCTTCTAAATCCAAAACGCAGCTATCTAACAGAACGGTTGTCAATGTGTGCACTCAACTTCCAGAGTTAAACCCGTGTGCGGATTCAGCAGTCTGAAAACACTTTCTGTGCAGAGTCCCAAACAGGCGTTTTCAGCCCATTGCCGACATTTGGGAGAAACAGCAGTAAGCACAGGGAAATATCTGCTTCTAAATCCAAAACGCAGCTATCTAAAAGAACGGTTGTCAATGTGTGCACTCAACTTCCAGAGTTAAACCCGTGTGTCGATTCAGCAGTCTGCAAACACATTCTCTGCAGAGTCCCAAAACAGGTGTTTTCAGCCCATTACCGGCATATGGAAGAAGCAGCAGTAAGCACAGGGAAATATCTGCCTCTTAATCCAAAACGCAGCTATCTAACAGAACGATTGTCAATGTGTTCACTCAACTTCCAGAGTTGAACCTGTGTGTGGATTCAGCAGTCTACAAACACTTTCTGTGCAGAGTCCCAAAACAGGCGTTTTCAGCCCATTACCGGCATATGGAAGAAACAGCAGTAAGCACAGGGAAATATGTGCTTCTAAATCCAAAACGCAGCTATCTAACAGAACGGATGTCAATGTGTGCACTCAACTTCCAGAGGTAAACCCGTGTGTGGATTCAGCAGTCTGCAAACACTTTCTCTGCAGGGTCCCAAAACAGGCGTTTTCAGCCCAATACCGGCATATGGAAGAAACAGCAGTAAGCACAGGGAAATATCTGCTTCTAAATCCAAAACGCAGCTATCTAACAGAACGGTTGTCAGTGTGTAGTCAACTTCCAGATTTAAACCCGTGTGTGGATTCAGCAGTCTGCAAACTCTTTCTGTGCAGAGTCCCAAAACAGGCGTTTTTAGCACATTAACGACATTTGGAAGAATCAGCAGGAAGCACAGGGAAATATCTGCTTCTAAATCCAAAACGCAGCTATCTAACAGAACGGATGTCAATGTGTGCACTCAACTTCCAGAGTTAAACCCGTGTGTGGATTCAGCAGTCTGCAAACACTTTCTGTGCAGAGTCCCAAAACAGGCGTTTTCAGCCCAATACAGGCATATGGAAGAAACAGCAGTAAGCACAGGGAAATATCTGCTTCTAAATCCAAAACGCAGCTATCTAACCGAACGGTTGTCAATGTGTGCACTCAACTTCCAGAGTTAAACCCGTGTGTGGATTCATCAGTCTGCAAACACTTTCTCTGCAGAGTCCCAAAACAGGCGTTTTCAGCCCAATACCGGCATATGGAAGAAACAGCAGTAAGCACAGGGAAATATCTGCTTCTAAATCCAAAACGCAGCTATCTAACAGAACGGTTGTCAATGTGTGCACTCAGCTTCCAGAGTTAAACCCCTGTGTGGATTCAGCAGTCTGCAAACACTTTCTCTGCAGAGTCCCAAAACAGGCGTTTTCAGCCCATTACCGGCATATGGAAGAAACAGCAGTAAGCACAGGGAAATATCTGCTTCTAAATCCAAAACGCAGCTATCTAACAGAACGGTTGTCAATGTGTGCACTCAACTTCCAGAATTAAACCCGTGTGTGGATTCAGCAGTCTGCAAACAGTTTCTCTGCAGAGTCCGAAAACAGGCGTTTTCAGCCCTTTACCGGCATATGGAAGAAACAGCAGTAAGCACAGGGAAATATCTGCTTCTAAATCCAAAACGCAGCTATCTAACAGAACGGTTGTCAATCTGTGCACTCAACTTCCAGAGTTAAATCTGTGTGTGGATTCTGCAGTCTGCAAAAACATTCTCTGCAGAGTCCCAAAACAGGCGTTTTCAGCCCATTACCGGCATATGGAAGAAACAGCAGTAAGCACAGGGAAATATCTGCTTCTAAATCCAAAACGCAGCTATCTAACAGAACGGTTGTCAATGTGTGCACTCAACTTCCAGAGTTAAACCCGTGTGTGGATTCAGCAGTCTGCAAACACTTTCTCTGCAGAGTCCCAAAACAGGCGTTTTCAGCCCATTACCGGCATATGGAAGAAACAGCAGTAAGCACAGGGAAATATCTGCTTCTAAATCCAAAACGCAGCTATCTAACAGAACGGTTGTCAATGTGTGCACTCAACTTCCAGAGTTAAACGCGTGTGTGGATTCAGCAGTCTGCAAACACTTTCTGTGCAGAGTCTCAAAACAGGCGTTTCAGCCCAATACCGGCATATGGAAGAAAGGGCAGTAAGCACAGGGAAATATCTGCTTCTTGATCCAAAACGCAGCTATCTAACAGAACAGTTGTCAATGTGTGCACTCAAATTCCAAAGTTAAACCCGTGTGTGGATTCAGCAGTCTGCAAACACTTTCTGTGCAGAGTCTCAAAACAGGCGTTTTCAGCCCAATAGCGGCAGATGGAAGAAAGGGCAGTAAGCACAGGGATATATCTGGTTCTAAATCCAAAATGGAGCTATCTGACAGAACGGTTGTCAATGTGTGCACTCAACTTCCAGAGTTACACCCGTGTGTGGATTCAGCAGTCTGCAAACACTTTCTCTGCAGAGTCTCAAAACAGGCGTTTCAGCCCAATACCGGCATATGGAAGAAAGGGCAGTAATCACAGGGAAATATCTGCTTCAAGATCCAAAACGCAGCTATCTAACAGAACAGTTGTCAATGTGTGCACTCAAATTCCAGAGTTAAACCCGTGTGTGGATTCAGCTGTCTGCAAACACTTTTTGTGCAGAGTCTCAAAACAGGCGTTTTCAGCCCAATACCAGCAGATGGAAGAAAGGGCAGTAAGCACAGAGAAATATCTGCTTCTAAATCCAAAATGCAGCTATCTAAGAGAACGGATGTCAATATGTGCACTGAACTTCCAGAATTACACCCGTGTGTGGATTCAGCAGTCTGCAAATACTTTCTGTGCAGAGTCTCAAAACAGGCGTTTTCAGCCCAATAACGGCATAAGGAAGAAAGGGCAGTAAGCACAGGGAAATATCTGCTTCTAAATCCAAAACGTAGCTATCTGACAGAACGGTTGTCATTGTATGCACTCAACTTACAAAGGTAAACCCGTGTTTGGATTCAGCAGTCTGCAAACAATTTCTGTGCAGAGTCTCAAAACAGACCTTTTCAGCCCAATACCACCAGATGGAAGAAAGGGCAGTAAGCACAGGGAAATATCTGCTTCTAAATCCAAAGCACAGCTATCTAACAGAACGGTTGTCAATGTGAGCATGCAACCTCCAGAGATAATCCCGTGTGTGGATTCAGCAGTCTGCAAACACTTTCTCTGCAGAGTCCCAAAACATTCGTTTTCAGCTCCGTACTGGTATATGGAATAAAGGGCAGTAAGCACAGGGAAATATCTGCCTCTAAATCGAAAACGCAGCTATCTAACAGAATGGTGGTCAATTTGTGCACTTAACTTCCAGAGTTAAACCCGTGTGTGGATTCAGCAGTCTGCAAACACTTTCTGTGCAGAGTCTCAAAACAGGCGTTTCATCCTAATACCGGCATATGGAAGAAAGGGCAGTAAGCACTGGGAAATATCTGCTTCTAAATCCAAAACCCAGCTATCTGACAGAACGGTTGTCCATGTGTGCACTCAACTACCAGAGTTAAACCCGTGTGTGGATTCAGCATTCTGCAAACACTTTCTTTGCAGAGTCTCAAAACAGGCGTTTTCTGCTCAATACCGGCAGATGGAAGAAACGGCAGTAAGCACAGTGAAATATCAGCTTCTAAATCCAAAACGCAGCTATCTAACAGAACGGTTGTCAATGTGTGCACTCAACTTCCAGAGTTAAACTCGTGTGTGGATTCAGCAGTCTGCAAACACTTTCTGTGCAGAGTCCCAAAATAGGCGTTTTCAGCCCATTACCGGCATATGGAAGAAACAGCAGTAAGCACAGGGAAATATCTGCTTCTAAATCCAAAACGCAGCTATCTAACAGAACGGTTGTCAATGAGTACACTCAACTTCCAGAATTAAACCCGTGTGTGGATTCATCAGTCTGCAAACACATTCCCTGCAGAGTCCCAAAACACGCGTTTTCAGCCCATTACCGGCATAAGGAAGAAACAGCAGTAAACACAGGGAAATATCTGCTTCTAAATCCAAAACGCAGCTATCTACCAGAACGGTTGTCAATGTGTGCACTCAACTTCCAGAGTTCAACCCGTGTGTGGATTCAGCAGTCTGCAAAGACCTTCCCTGCAGAGTTCCAAAACAGGCGTTTTCAGCCCATTACCGGCATATGGAAGAAACAGCAGTAAGCACAGGGAAATATCTGCTTCTAAATCCAAAACGCAGCCATCTAACAGAACGGTTGTCAATGTGTGCACTCAACTTCCAGAGTTAAACCCGTGTGTGGATTCAGCAGTCTGCAAACACTTTCTCTGCAGAGTCCCAAAACAGGCGTTTTCAGCCCATTACCGACATTTGGAAGAAACCGCAGTAAGCACAGGGAAATATCAGCTTCTAAATCCAAAACGCAGCTATCGAACAGAACGGTTGTCAATGTGTGCACTCAACTTCCAGAGTTGAACCTGTGTGTGGATTCAGCAGTCTGCAAACACTTTCGGTGCAGAGTCCCAAAACAGGCGTTTTCAGCCCATAACCGGCATATGGAAGAAACAGCAGTAAGCACAGGGAAATATATGCTTCTAAAACCAAAACGCAGCTATCTAACAGAACGGTTGTCAATGTGTGCACTCAACTTCCAGAGTTAAACCCGTGTGTGGATTCAGCAGTCTGCAAACACTTTCTCTGCAGAGTCCCAAAACAGGCGTTTTCAGCCCATTACCGGCATATGGAAGAAACAGCAGTAAGCACAGGGAAATATCTGCTTCTAAATCCAAAACGCAGCTATCTAACAGAACGGTTGTCAGTGTGTGCACTCAAATTCCAGAGTTAGACCCGTGTGTGGATTCAGCAGTCTGCAAACAGATTCCCTGCAGAGTCCCAAAACAGGCGTTTTTCAGCCCATTACCGGCTTATGGAAGAAACAGCAGTAAGCACAGGGAAATATCTGCTTCTAAATCCAAAACGCAGCTATCCAACAGAACGGCTGTCAATGTGTGCACTCAACTTCCAGAGTTAAACCCGTGCGTGGATTCAGCAGTCTGCAAAGACCTTCCCTGCAGAGTCCCAAAACAGGCGTTTTCAGCCCATTACCAGTATATGGAAGAAACAGCAGTAAGCACAGGGAAATATCTGCTTCTAAATCCAAAACGCAGCTATCTAACAGAACGGTTGTCAATGTGTGCACTCAACTTCCAGAGATAAACCCGTGTGTGGATTCAGCAGTCTGCAAACACTTTCTGTGCAGAGTCCCAAAACAGGCCTTTTCAGCCCATTACCGACATTTGGGAGAAACAGCAGTAAGCACAGGGAAATATCTGCTTCTAAATCCAAAACGCAGCTATCTAACAGAACGGTTGTCAATGTGTGCACTCAACTTCCAGAGTTAAACCCATGTGTGGATTTAGCAGTCTGCAAAGACCTTCCCTGCAGAGTCCCAAAACAGGCGTTTTCAGCCCATTACCGGCATATGGAAGAAACAGTAGTAAGCACAGGGAAATATCTGCTTCTAAATCCAAAACGCAGCTATCTAACAGAACGGTTGTCAATGTGTGCACTCAACTTCCAGAGTTAAACCCGTGTGCGGACTCAGCAGTCTGCAAACACTTTCTGTGCAGAGTCCCAAAACAGGCGTTTTCAGCCCATTACCGACATTTGGGAGAAACAGCAGTAAGCACAGGGAAATATCTGCTTCTAAATCCAAAACGCAGCTATCTAACAGAACGGTTGTCAATGTGTGCACTCAACTTACAGAGGTAAACCCGTGTGTCGCTTCAGCAGTCTGCAAACACTTTCTCTGCAGAGTCCCAAAACAGGTGTTTTCAGAGCGTTACCGGCATATGGAAGAAACAGCAGTATGCACAGGGATATATCTGCTTCTTAATCCAAAACGCAGCTATCTAACAGAACGTTTGTCAATGTGTGCACTCAACTTCCAGTGTTGAACCTGTGTGTGGATTCAGCAGTCTGCAAACACTTTCTGTGCAGAGTCCCAAAACAGGCGTTTTCAGCCCATTACCGGCATATGGAAGAAACAGCAGTAAGCACAGGGAAATATCTGCTTCTAAATCCAAAACGCAGCTATCTAACAGAACGGTTGTCAATGTGTGCACTCAACTTCCTGAGTTAAACCCGTGTGTGAATTCAGCAGTCTGCAAACACTTTCTCTGCAGAGTCCCTAAACAGGCGTTTTCAGCCCAATACCGGCATACGGAAGAAACAGCAGTAAGCACAGGGAAATATCTGCTTCTAAATCCAAAATGCAGCTATCTAACAGAACGGTTGTCAATGTTTGCAGTGAACTTCCAGAGTTAAACCCGTGTGTGGATTCAGCAGTCTGCAAACACTTTCTCTGCAGAGTCCCAAAACAGGCGTTTTCAACCCAATACCGGCATATGGAAGAAACAGCAGTAAGCACAGGGAAATATCTGCTTCTAAATCCAAAACGCAGCTATCTAACAGAACGGTTGTCAATGTGTGCACTCAGCTTCCAGAGTTAAACCCCTGTGTGGATTCAGCAGTCTGCAAACACTTTCTCTGCAGAGTCCTAAAACAGGCGTTTTCAGCCCATTACCGGCATATGGAAGAAACAGCAGTAAGCACAGGGAAATATCTGCTTCTAAATCCAAAACGCAGCTATCTAACAGAACAGTTGTCAATGTGTGCACTCATCTTCCAGACTTAAACCCGTGTGTGGATTCAGCAGTCTGCAAACACTTTCTCTGCAGAGTCCCAAAACAGGCGTTTTCAGCCCATTACCGGCATATGGAAGAAACAGCAGTAAGCACAGGGAAATATCTGCTTCTAAATCCAAAACGCAGCTATCTAACAGAACGGTTGTCAATGTGTGCACTCAACTTCCAGAGTTAAATCTGTGTGTGGATTCTGCAGTCTGCAAACACATTCTCTGCAGAGACCCAAAACAGGCGTTTTCAGCCCATTACCGGCATATGGAAGAAACAGCAGTAAGCACAGGGAAATATCTGCTTCTAAATCCAAAACGCAGCTATCTAACAGAACGGTTGTCAATGTGTGCACTCAACTTCCAGAGTTAAACCCGTGTGTGGATTCAGCAGTCTGCAAACACTTTCTCTGCAGAGTCCCAAAACAGGCGTTTTCAGCCCATTACCGGCATATGGAAGAAACAGCAGTAAGCACAGGGAAATATCTGCTTCTAAATCCAAAACGCAGCTTTCTAACAGAGCGGTTGTCAATGTGTGCACTCATCTTCCAGACTTAAACCCGTGTGTGGATTCAGCAGTCTGCAAACACTTTCTCTGCAGAGTCCCAAAACAGGCGTTTTCAGTCCATTACCGGCATATTGAAGAAACAGCAGTAAGCACAGGGAAATATCTGCTTCTAAATCCAGAACGCAGCTATCTAACAGAACGGTTGTCAATGTGTGCACTCAACTTCCAGACTTAAACCCGTGTGTGGATTCAGCAGTCTGCAAACACTTTCTCTGCAGAGTCCCAAAACAGGCGTTTTCAGCCCATTACCGGCATATGGAAGAAACAGCAGTAAGCACAGGGAAATATCTGCTTCTAAATCCAAAACGCAGCTATCCAACAGAACGGTTGTCAATGTTTGCACTCAACTTCCAGAGTTAAACCCGTGTGTGGATTCAGCAGTCTGCAAAGACCTTCCCTGCAGAGTCCCAAAACAGGCGTTTTCAGCCCATTACCGGCATATGGAAGAAACAGCAGTAAGCACAGGAAAATATCTGCTTCTAAATCCAAAAAGCAGCTATCTAACAGAACGGTTGTCAATGTGTGCACTCATCTTCCAGAGTTAAACCCGTGTGTGGATTCAGCAGTCTGCAAACACTTTCTGTGCAGAGTCCCAAAACAGGCCTTTTCAGACCATAAGCGACATTTGGGAGAAACAGCAGTAAGCACAGGGAAATATCTGCTTCTAAATCCAAAACGCAGCTATCTAACCGAACGGTTGTCAATGTGTGCACTCAACTTCCAGAGTTAAACCCGTGTGTGGATTCAGCAGTCTGCAAACACTTTCTGTGCAGAGTCCCAAAACAGGCGTTTTCAGCCCATTACCGGCATATGGAAGAAACAGCAGTAAGCACAGGGAAATATCTGCTTCTAAATCCAAAACGCAGCTATCTAAGAGAATGGTTGTCAATGTGTGCACTCAACTTCCAGAGTTAAACCCGTGTGTGGATTCAGCAGTCTGCAAACACTTTCTCTGCAGAGTCCCAAAACAGGCGTTTTCAGCCCATTACCGGCATATGGAAGAAACAGCAGTAAGCACAGGGAAATATCTGCTTCTAAATCCAAAACGCAGCTATCTAACAGAACGGTTGTCAATGTGTGCACTCAAATTCCAGAGTTAGACCCGTGTGTGGATTCAGCAGTCTGCAAACACATTCCTTGCAGAGTCCCAAAACAGGCGTTTTCAGACCATTACCGGCATATGGAAGAAACAGCAGTAAGCACAGGGAAATATCTGCTTCTAAATCCAAAACGCAGCTATCTAACAGAACGGTTGTCAATGTGTGCACTCAACTTCCAGAGTTAAACCCGTGTGCGGATTCAGCAGTCTGAAAACACTTTCTGTGCAGAGTCCCAAACAGGCGTTTTCAGCCCATTGCCGACATTTGGGAGAAACAGCAGTAAGCACAGGGAAATATCTGCTTCTAAATCCAAAACGCAGCTATCTAACAGAACGGTTGTCAATGTGTGCACTCAACTTCCAGAGTTAAACCCGTGTGTCGATTCAGCAGTCTGCAAACACATTCTCTGCAGAGTCCCAAAACAGGTGTTTTCAGCCCATTACCGGCATATGGAAGAAACAGCAGTAAGCACAGGGAAATATCTGCCTCTTAATCCAAAACGCAGCTATCTAACAGAACGATTGTCAATGTGTTCACTCAACTTCCAGAGTTGAACCTGTGTGGATTCAGCAGTCTACAAACACTTTCTGTGCAGAGTCCCAAAACAGGCGTTTTCAGCCCATTACCGGCATATGGAAGAAACAGCAGTAAGCACAGGGAAATATGTGCTTCTAAATCCAAAACGCAGCTATCTAACAGAACGGATGTCAATGTGTGCACTCAACTTCCAGAGGTAAACCCGTGTGTGGATTCAGCAGTCTGCAAACACTTTCTCTGCAGGGTCCCAAAACAGGCGTTTTCAGCCCAATACCGGCATATGGAAGAAACAGCAGTAAGCACAGGGAAATATCTGCTTCTAAATCCAAAACGCAGCTATCTAACAGAACGGTTGTCAGTGTGTAGTCAACTTCCAGATTTAAACCCGTGTGTGGATTCAGCAGTCTGCAAACACTTTCTCTGCAGAGTCCCAAAACAGGCGTTTTCAGCCCAATATCGGCATATGGAAGAAACAGCAGTAAGCACCGGGAAATATCTGCTTCTAAATCCAAAACGCAGCTATCTAACAGAACTGTTGTCAATGTGTGCACTCAACTTCCAGAGTTAAACCCCTTTGTGGATTCAGCAGTCTGCAAACACTTTCTCTGCAGAGTCCCAAAACAGGCGTTTTCAGCCCATTACCGGCATATTGAAGAAACAGCAGTAAGCACAGGGAAATATCTGCTTCTAAATCCAAAACGCAGCTATCTAACAGAACGGTTGTCAATGTGTGCACTCAACTTCCAGAGTTAAACCCGTGTGTGGATTCAGCAGTCTGCAAACTCTTTCTCTGCAGAGTCCCAAAACAGGCGTTTTCAGCCCATTACCGGCATATGGAAGAAACAGCAGTAAGCACAGGGAAATATCTGCTTCTAAATCCAAAACGCAGCTATCCAACAGAACGGTTGTCAATGTGTGCACTCAACTTCCAGAGTTAAACCCGTGTGTGGATTCAGCAGTCTGCAAAGACCTTCCCTGCAGAGTCCCAAAACAGGCGTTTTCAGCCCATTACTGGCATATGGAAGAAACAGCAGTAAGCACAGGGAAATATCTGCTTCTAAATCCAAAACGCAGCTATCTAACAGAACGGTTGTCAATGTGTGCTCTCATCTTCCAGAGTTAAACCCGTGTGTGGATTCAGCAGTCTGCAAACACTTTCTGTGCAGAGTCCCAAAACAGGCCTTTTCAGCACATAAGCGACATTTGGGAGAAACAGCAGTAAGCACAGGGAAATATCTGCTTCTAAATCCAAAATGCAGCTATCTAACAGAACGGTTGTCAATGTGTGCACTCAACTTCCAGAATTAAACCCGTGTGTGGATTCAGCAGTCTGCAAACTCTTTCTGTGCAGAGTCCCAAAACAGGCGTTTTCAGCCCATTACTGGCATATGGAAGAAACAGCAGTAAGCACCGGGAAATATCTGCTTCTAAATCCAAAACGCAGCTATCTTACAGAACGGTTGTCAATGTGTGCACTCAACTTCCAGAGTTAAACCCGTGTGTGGATTCAGCAGTCTGCAAACACTTTCTGTGCAGAGTCCCAAAACAGGCGTTTTCAGCCCATTACCGGCATATGGAACAAACAGCAGTAAGCACTTGGAAATATCCGCTTCTAAATCCAAAACGCAGCTATCTAACAGAACGGTTGTCAATGTGTACACTCAACTTCCAGAGTTATCCCGTGTGTGGATTCAGCAGTCTGCAAATATTTTCTCTGCAGAGTCCCAAAACAGGCATTTTCAGCCCATTACCGGCATATGGAAGAAACAGCAGTAAGCACAGGGAAATATCTGCTTCTAAATCCAAAACGCAGCTATCTAACAGAACGGTTGTCAATGTGTGCACTCAACTTCCAGAGTTAAACCCGTGTGTGGATTCAGCAGTCTGCAAACACTTTCTCTGCAGAGTCCCAAAACAGGCGTTTTCAGCCCATTACCGGCATATGGAAGAAACAGCAGTAAGCACAGGGAAATATCTGCTTCTAAATCCAAAACGCAGCTTTCTAACAGAGCGGTTGTCAATGTGTGCACTCATCTTCCAGACTTAAACCCGTGTGTGGATTCAGCAGTCTGCAAACACTTTCTCTGCAGAGTCCCAAAACAGGCGTTTTCAGTCCATTACCGGCATATTGAAGAAACAGCAGTAAGCACAGGGAAATATCTGCTTCTAAATCCAGAACGCAGCTATCTAACAGAACGGTTGTCAATGTGTGCACTCAACTTCCAGAGTTAAACCCGTGTGTGGATTCAGCAGTCTGCAAACACTTTCTCTGCAGAGTCCCAAAACAGGCGTTTATAGCACATTAACGACATTTGGAAGAAACAGCAGGAAGCGCAGGGAAATATCTGCTTCTAAATCCAAAACGCAGCTATCTAACAGAACGGATGTCAATGTGTGCACTCAACTTCCAGAGTTAAACCCGTGTGTGGATTCAGCAGTCTGCAAACACTTTATCTGCAGAGTCCCAAAACAGGCGTTTTCAGCCCAATACAGGCATATGGAAGAAACAGCAGTAAGCACAGGGAAATATCTGCTTCTAAATCCAAAACGCAGCTATCTAACCGAACGGTTGTCAATGTGTGCACTCAACTTCCAGAGTTAAACCCGTGTGTGGATTCAGCAGTCTGCAAACACTTTCTCTGCAGAGTCCCAAAACAGGCGTTTTCAGCCCAATACCGGCATATGGAAGAAACAGCAGTAAGCACAGGGAAATATCTGCTTCTAAATCCAAAACGCAGCTATCTAACAGAACGGTTGTCAATGTGTGCACTCAGCTTCCAGAGTTAAACCCCTGTGTGGATTCAGCAGTCTGCAAACACTTTCTCTGCAGAGTCCCAAAACAGGCGTTTTCAGCCCATTACCGGCATATGGAAGAAACAGCAGTAAGCACAGGGAAATATCTGCTTCTAAATCCAAAACGCAGCTATCTAACAGAACGGTTGTCAATGTGTGCACTCAACTTCCAGAGTTAAACCCGTGTGTGGATTCAGCAGTCTGCAAACACTTTCTGTGCAGAGTCTCAAAACAGGCGTTTCAGCCCAATACCGGCATATGGAAGAAAGGGCAGTAAGCACAGGGAAATATCTGCTTCTTGATCCAAAACGGAGCTATCTAACAGAACAGTTGTCAATGTGTGCACTCAAATTCCAAAGTTAAACCCGTGTGTGGATTCAGCAGTCTGCAAACACTTTCTGTGCAGAGTCTCAAAACAGGCGTTTTCAGCCCAATAGCGGCAGATGGAAGAAAGGGCAGTAAGCACAGGGATATATCTGCTTCTAAATCCAAAATGGAGCTATCTGACAGAACGGTTGTCAATGTGTGCACTCAACTTCCAGATTTACACCCGTGTGTGGATTCAGCAGTCTGCAAACACTTTCTCTGCAGAGTCTCAAAACAGGCGTTTCAGCCCAATACCGGCATATGGAAGAAAGGGCAGTAATCACAGGGAAATATCTGCTTCAAGATCCAAAACGCAGCAATCTAACAGAACAGTTGTCAATGTGTGCACTCAAATTCCAGAGTTAAACCCGTGTGTGGATTCAGCTGTCTGCAAACACTTTTTGTGCAGAGTCTCAAAACAGGCGTTTTCAGCCCAATACCAGCAGATGGAAGAAAGGGCAGTAAGCACAGAGAAATATCTGCTTCTAAATCCAAAATGCAGCTATCTAAGAGAACGGATGTCAATATGTGCACTGAACTTCCAGAATTACACCCGTGTGTGGATTCAGCAGTCTGCAAATTCTTTCTGTGCAGAGTCTCAAAACAGGCGTTTTCAGCCCAATAACGGCATAAGGAAGAAAGGGCAGTAAGCACAGGGAAATATCTGCTTCTAAATCCAAAACGTAGCTATCTGACAGAACGGTTGTCATTGTATGCACTCAACTTACAAAGGTAAACCCGTGTGTGGATTCAGCAGTCTGCAAACAATTTCTGTGCAGAGTCTCAAAACAGACCTTTTCAGCCCAATACCACCAGATGGAAGAAAGGGCAGTAAGCACAGGGAAATATCTGCATCTAAATCCAAAGCACAGCTATCTAACAGAACGGTTGTCAATGTGAGCATGCAACCTCCAGAGATAATCCCGTGTGTGGATTCAGCAGTCTGCAAACACTTTCTCTGCAGAGTCCCAAAACATTCGTTTTCAGCTCCGTACTGGTATATGGAATAAAGGGCAGTAAGCACAGGGAAATATCTGCCTCTAAATCGAAAACGCAGCTATCTAACAGAATGGTTGTCAATTTGTGCACTTAACTTCCAGAGTTAAACCCGTGTGTGGATTCAGCAGTCTGCAAACACTTTCTGTGCAGAGTCTCAAAACAGGCGTTTCATCCTAATACCGGCATATGGAAGAAAGGGCAGTAAGCACTGGGAAATATCTGCTTCTAAATCCAAAACCCAGCTATCTGACAGAACGGTTGTCCATGTGTGCACTCAACTACCAGAGTTAAACCCGTGTGTGGATTCAGCATTCTGCAAACACTTTCTTTGCAGAGTCTCAAAACAGGCGTTTTCTGCTCAATACCGGCAGATGGAAGAAAGGGCAGTAAGCACAGTGAAATATCAGCTTCTAAATCCAAAACGCAGCTATCTAACAGAATGGTTGTCAATGTGTGCACTCAACTTCCAGAGTTAAACCCGTGTGTGGATTCAGCAGTCTGCAAACACTTTCTGTGCAGAGTCCCAAAATAGGCGTTTTCAGCCCATTAACGGCATATGGAAGAAACAGCAGTAAGCACAGGGAAATATCTGCTTCTAAATCCAAAACGCAGCTATCTAACAGAACGGTTGTCAATGTGTACACTCAACTTCCAGAATTAAACCCGTGTGTGGATTCATCAGTCTGCAAACACATTCCCTGCAGAGTCCCAAAACAGGCGTTTTCAGCCCATTACCGGCATAAGGAAGAAACAGCAGTAAACACAGGGAAATATCTGCTTCTAAATCCTAAACGCAGCTATCTACCAGAACGGTTGTCAATGTGTGCACTCAACTTCCAGAGTTAAACCCGTGTGTGGATTCAGCAGTCTGCAAACACATTCCCTGCAGAGTTCCAAAACAGGCGTCTTCAGGCCATTACCGGCATATGGAAGAAACAGCAGTAAGCACAGGGAAATATCTGCTTCTAAATCCAAAACGCAGCTATCTAACAGAACGGTTGTCAATGTGTGCACTCAACTTCCAGAGTTAAACCCGTGTGTGGATTCAGCAGTCTGCAAACACTTTCTCTGCAGAGTCCCAAAACAGGCGTTTTCAGCCCATTACCGACATTTGGAAGAAACAGCAGTAAGCACAGGGAAATATCTGCTTCTAAATCCAAAACGCAGCTATCGAAGAGAACGGTTGTCAATGTGTGCACTCAACTTCCAGAGTTAAACCCGTGTGTGGATTCAGCAGTCTGTAAACACTTTCTCTGCAGAGTCCCAAAACAGGCGTTTTCAGCCCATTACCGGCATAAGGAAGAAACCGCAGTAAGCACAGGGAAATATCAGCTTCTAAATCCAAAACGCAGCTATCGAACAGAACGGTTGTCAATGTGTGCACTCAACTTCCAGAGTTGAACCTGTGTGTGGATTCAGCAGTCTGCAAACACTTTCTGTGCAGAGTCCCAAAACAGGCGTTTTCAGCCCATAACCGGCATATGGAAGAAACAGCAGTAAGCACAGGGAAATATCTGCTTCTAAAACCAAAACGCAGCTATCTAACAGAACGGTTGTCAATGTGTGCACTCAACTTCCAGAGTTAAACCCGTGTGTGGATTCAGCAGTCTGCAAACACTTTCTCTGCAGAGTCCCAAAACAGGCGTTTTCAGCCCATTACCGGCATATGGAAGAAACAGCAGTAAGCACAGGGAAATATCTGCTTCTAAATCCGAAACGCAGCTATCTAACAGAACGGTTGTCAATGTGTGCACTCAAATTCCAGAGTTAGACCCGTGTGTGGATTCAGCAGTCTGCAAACAGATTCCCTGCAGAGTCCCAAAACAGGCGTTTTTCAGCCCATTACCGGCTTATGGAAGAAACAGCAGTAAGCACAGGGAAATATCTGCTTCTGAATCCAAAACGCAGCTATCCAACAGAACGGCTGTCAATGTGTGCACTCAACTTCCAGAGTTAAACCCGTGCGTGGATTCAGCAGTCTGCAAAGACCTTCCCTGCAGAGTCCCAAAACAGGCGTTTTCAGCCCATTACCGGTATATGGAAGAAACAGCAGTAAGCACAGGGAAATATCTGCTTCTAAATCCAAAACGCAGCTATCTAACAGAACGGTTGTCAATGTGTGCACTCAACTTCCAGAGATAAACCCGTGTGTGGATTCAGCAGTCTGCAAACACTTTCTGTGCAGAGTCCCAAAACAGGCCTTTTCAGCCCATTACCGACATTTGGGAGAAACAGCAGTAAGCACAGGGAAATATCTGCTTCTAAATCCAAAACGCAGCTATCTAACAGAACGGTTGTCAATGTGTGCACTCAACTTCCAGAGTTAAACCCGTGTGTGGATTTAGCAGTCTGCAAACACTTTCTGTGCAGAGTCTCAAAACAGGCGTTTCATCCTAATACCGGCATATGGAAGAAAGGGCAGTAAGCACTGGGAAATATCTGCTTCTAAATCCAAAACCCAGCTATCTGACAGAACGGTTGTCCATGTGTGCACTCAACTACCAGAGTTAAACCCGTGTGTGGATTCAGCATTCTGCAAACACTTTCTTTGCAGAGTCTCAAAACAGGCGTTTTCTGCTCAATACCGGCAGATGGAAGAAAGGGCAGTAAGCACAGTGAAATATCAGCTTCTAAATCCAAAACGCAGCTATCTAACAGAATGGTTGTCAATGTGTGCACTCAACTTCCAGAGTTAAACCCGTGTGTGGATTCAGCAGTCTGCAAACACTTTCTGTGCAGAGTCCCAAAATAGGCGTTTTCAGCCCATTAACGGCATATGGAAGAAACAGCAGTAAGCACAGGGAAATATCTGCTTCTAAATCCAAAACGCAGCTATCTAACAGAACGGTTGTCAATGTGTACACTCAACTTCCAGAATTAAACCCGTGTGTGGATTCATCAGTCTGCAAACACATTCCCTGCAGAGTCCCAAAACAGGCGTTTTCAGCCCATTACCGGCATAAGGAAGAAACAGCAGTAAACACAGGGAAATATCTGCTTCTAAATCCAAAACGCAGCTATCTACCAGAACGGTTGTCAATGTGTGCACTCAACTTCCAGAGTTAAACCCGTGTGTGGATTCAGCAGTCTGCAAAGACCTTCCCTGCAGAGTTCCAAAACAGGCGTTTTCAGCCCATTACCGGCATATGGAAGAAACAGCAGTAAGCACAGGGAAATATCTGCTTCTAAATCCAAAACGCAGCTATCTAACAGAACGGTTGTCAATGTGTGCACTCAACTTCCAGAGTTAAACCCGTGTGTGGATTCAGCAGTCTGCAAACACTTTCTCTGCAGAGTCCCAAAACAGGCGTTTTCAGCCCATTACCGACATTTGGAAGAAACAGCAGTAAGCACAGGGAAATATCTGCTTCTAAATCCAAAACGCAGCTATCTAACAGAACGGATGTCAATGTGTGCACTCAACTTCCAGAGTTAAACCCGTGTGTGGATTCAGCAGTCTGTAAACACTTTCTCTGCAGAGTCCCAAAACAGGCGTTTTCAGCCCATTACCGGCATATGGAAGAAACCGCAGTAAGCACAGGGAAATATCAGCTTCTAAATCCAAAACGCAGCTATCGAACAGAACGGTTGTCAATGTGTGCACTCAACTTCCAGAGTTGAACCTGTGTGTGGATTCACCAGTCTGCAAACACTTTCTGTGCAGAGTCCCAAAACAGGCGTTTTCAGCCCATAACCGGCATATGGAAGAAACAGCAGTAAGCACAGGGAAATATCTGCTTCTAAAAGCAAAACGCAGCTATCTAACAGAACGGTTGTCAATGTGTGCACTCAACTTCCAGAGTTAAACCCGTGTGTGGATTCAGCAGTCTGCAAACACTTTCTCTGCAGAGTCCCAAAACAGGCGTTTTCAGCCCATTACCGGCATATGGAAGAAACAGCAGTAAGCACAGGGAAATATCTGCTTCTAAATCCGAAACGCAGCTATCTAACAGAACGGTTGTCAATGTGTGCACTCAAATTCCAGAGTTAGACCCGTGTGTGGATTCAGCAGTCTGCAAACAGATTCCCTGCAGAGTCCCAAAACAGGCGTTTTTCAGCCCATTACCGGCTTATGGAAGAAACAGCAGTAAGCAGAGGGAAATATCTGCTTCTAAATCCAAAACGCAGCTATCCAACAGAACGGCTGTCAATGTGTGCACTCAACTTCCAGAGTTAAACCCGTGCGTGGATTCAGCAGTCTGCAAAGACCTTCCCTGCAGAGTCCCAAAACAGGCGTTTTCAGCCCATTACCGGTATATGGAAGAAACAGCAGTAAGCACAGGGAAATATCTGCTTCTAAATCCAAAACGCAGCTATCTAACAGAACGGTTGTCAATGTGTGCACTCAACTTCCAGAGTTAAACCCGTGTGTGGATTTAGCAGTCTGCAAAGACCTTCCCTGCAGAGTCCCAAAACAGGCGTTTTCAGCCCATTACCGGCATATGGAAGAAACAGTAGTAAGCACAGGGAAATATCTGCTTCTAAATCCAAAACGCAGCTATCTAACAGAACGGTTGTCAATGTGTGCACTCAACTTCCAGAGTTAAACCCGTGTGCGGACTCAGCAGTCTGCAAACACTTTCTGTGCAGAGTCCCAAAACAGGCGTTTTCAGCCCATTACCGACATTTGGGAGAAACAGCAGTAAGCACAGGGAAATATCTGCTTCTAAATCCAAAACGCAGCTATCTAACAGAACGGTTGTCAATGTGTGCACTCAACTTACAGAGGTAAACCCGTGTGTCGCTTCAGCAGTCTGCAAACACTTTCTCTGCAGAGTCCCAAAACAGGTGTTTTCAGAGCGTTACCGGCATATGGAAGAAACAGCAGTATGCACAGGGATATATCTGCTTCTTAATCCAAAACGCAGCTATCTAACAGAACGTTTGTCAATGTGTGCACTCAAGTTCCAGTGTTGAACCTGTGTGTGGATTCAGCAGTCTGCAAACACTTTCTGTGCAGGGTCCCAAAACAGGCGTTTTCAGTCCATTACCGGCATATGGAAGAAACAGCAGTAAGCACAGGGAAATATCTGCTTCTAAATCCAAAACGCAGCTATCTAACAGAACGGTTGTCAATGTGTGCACTCAACTTCCTGAGTTAAACCCGTGTGTGGATTCAGCAGTCTGCAAACACTTTCTCTGCAGAGTCCCTAAACAGGCGTTTTCAGCCCAATACCGGCATATGGAAGAAACAGCAGTAAGCACAGGGAAATATCTGCTTCTAAATCCAAAACGCAGCTATCTAACAGAACGGTTGTCAATGTTTGCACTGAACTTCCAGAGTTAAACCCGTGTGTGGATTCAGCAGTCTGCAAACACTTTCTCTGCAGAGTCCCAAAACAGGCGTTTTCAACCCAATACCGGCATATGGAAGAAACAGCAGTAAGCACAGGGAAATATCTGCTTCTAAATCCAAAACGCAGCTATCTAACAGAACGGTTGTCAATGTGTGCACTCAGCTTCCAGAGTTAAACCCCTGTGTGGATTCAGCAGTCTGCAAACACTTTCTCTGCAGAGTCACAAAACAGGCGTTTTCAGCCCATTACCGGCATATGGAAGAAACAGCAGTAAGCACAGGGAAATATCTGCTTCTAAATCCAAAACGCAGCTATCTAACAGAACGGTTGTCAATGTGTGCACTCATCTTCCAGACTTAAACCCGTGTGTGGATTCAGCAGTCTGCAAACACTTTCTCTGCAGAGTCCCAAAACAGGCGTTTTCAGCCCATTACCGGCATATGGAAGAAACAGCAGTAAGCAAAGGGAAATATCTGCTTCTAAATCCAAAACGCAGCTATCTAACAGAACGGTTGTCAATGTGTGCACTCAACTTCCAGAGTTAAATCTGTGTGTGGATTCTGCAGTCTGCAAACACATTCTCTGCAGAGACCCAAAACAGGCGTTTTCAGCCCATTACCGGCATATGGAAGAAACAGCAGTAAGCACAGGGAAATATCTGCTTCTAAATCCAAAACGCAGCTATCTAACAGAACGGTTGTCAATGTGTGCACTCAACTTCCAGAGTTAAACCCGTGTGTGGATTCAGCAGTCTGCAAACACTTTCTCTGCAGAGTCCCAAAACAGGCGTTTTCAGCCCATTACCGGCATATGGAAGAAACAGCAGTAAGCACAGGGAAATATCTGCTTCTAAATCCAAAACGCAGCTTTCTAACAGAGCGGTTGTCAATGTGTGCACTCATCTTCCAGACTTAAACCCGTGTGTGGATTCAGCAGTCTGCAAACACTTTCTCTGCAGAGTCCCAAAACAGGCGTTTTCAGCCCATTACCGGCATATTGAAGAAACAGCAGTAAGCACAGGGAAATATCTGCTTCTAAATCCAGAACGCAGCTATCTAACAGAACGGTTGTCAAAGTGTGCACTCAACTTCCAGACTTAAACCCGTGGGTGGATTCAGCAGTCTGCAAACACTTTCTCTGCAGAGTCCCAAAACAGGCGTTTTCAGCCCATTACCGGCATATGGAAGAAACAGCAGTAAGCACAGGGAAATATCTGCTTCTAAATCCAAAACGCAGCTATCCAACAGAACGGTTGTCAATGTTTGCACTCAACTTCCAGAGTTAAACCCGTGTGTGGATTCAGCAGTCTGCAAAGACCTTCCCTGCAGAGTCCCAAAACAGGCGTTTTCAGCCCATTACCGGCATATGGAAGAAACAGCAGTAAGCACAGGGAAATATCTGCCTATTAATCCAAAACGCAGCTATCTAACAGAACGTTTGTCAATGTGTGCACGCAACTTCCAGAGTTGAACCTGTGTGTGGATTCAGCAGTCTGCAAACACTTTCTGTGCAGAGTCCCAAAACAGGCGTTTTCAGCCCATTACCGGCATATGGAAGAAACAGCAGTAAGCACAGGGAAATATGTGCTTCTAAATCCAAAACGCAGCTATCTAACAGAACGGATGTCAATGTGTGCACTCAACTTCCAGAGGTAAACCCGTGTGTGGATTCAGCAGTCTGCAAACACTTTCTCTGCAGAGTCCCAAAACAGGCGTTTTTAGCCCAATACCGGAATATGGAAGAAACAGCCGTAAGCACAGGGAAATATCTGCTTCTAAATCCAAAATGCAGCTATCGAACAGAACGGTTGTCAATGTGTGCACTGAACTTCCAGAGTTAAACCTGTGTGTGGATTCAGCAGTCTGCAAACACTTTCTCTGCAGAGTCCCAAAACAGGCGTTTTCAGCCCAATACCGGCATATGGAAGAAACAGCACTAAGCACAGGGAAATATCTGCTTCTAAATCCAAAACGCAGCTATCTAACAGAACGGTTGTCAATGTGTGCACTCAACTTCCAGACTTAAACCCGCGTGTGGATTCAGCAGTCTGCAAACACTTTCTCTGCAGAGTCCCAAAACAGGCGTTTTCAGCCCATTACCGGCATATGGAAGAAACAGCAGTAAGCACAGGGAAATATCTGCTTCTAAATCCAAAACGCAGCTATCTAACAGAACGGTTGTCAATGTGTGCACCCAACTTCCAGAGTTAAACCCGTGTGTGGATTCAGCAGTCTGCAAACACTTTCTCTGCAGAGTCCCAAAACAGGCGTTTTCAGCCCATTACCGGCATATGGAAGAAACAGCAGTAAGCACAGGGAAATATCTGCTTCTAAATCCAAAACGCAGCTATCTAACAGAACGGTTGTCACAGTGTACACTGAACTTCCAGAGATAAAACCGTGTGTGGATTCAGCAGTCTGCAAACACATTCCCTGCAGAGTCCCAAAACAGGCGTTTTCAGCCCATTACCGGCATATGGAAGAAACAGCAGTAAGCACAGGGAAATATCTTCTTCTAAATCCAAAACGCAGCTATCCAACAGAACGGTTGTCAATGTGTGCACTCAACTTCCAGAGTTAAACCCGTGTGTTGATTCAGCAGTCTGCAAACACATTCTCTGCAGAGTCCCAAAACAGGTGTTTTCAGCCCATTACCGGCATATGGAAGAAACAGCAGTAAGCACAGGGAAATATCTGCCTCTTAATCCAATACGCAGCTATCTAACAGAACGTTTGTCAATGTGTGCACTCAACTTCCAGAGTTGAACCTGTGTGTGGATTCAGCAGTCTGCAAACACTTTCTGTGCAGAGTCCCAAAACAGGCGTTTTCAGCCCATTACCGGCATATGGAAGAAACAGCAGTAAGCCCAGGGAAATATGTGCTTCTAAAACCAAAACGCAGCTACCTAAAAGAACGGATGTTAATGTGTGCACTCAACTTCCAGAGGTAAACCAGTGTGTGGATTCAGCAGTCTGCAAACACTTTCTCTGCAGAGTCCCAAAACAGGCGTTTTCAGCCCAATACCGGCATATGGAAGAAACAGCAGGAAGCACAGGGAAATATCTGCTTCTAAATCCAAAATGCAGCTCTCTAACAGAACGGATGTCAGTGTGTACTCAACTTCCAGACTTAAACCCGTGTGTGGATTCAGCAGTCTGCAAACACTTTCTCTGCAGAGTCCCTAAACAGGCGTTTTCAGCCCATTACCGGCATATGGAAGAAACAGCAGGAAGCACAGGGAAATATCTGCTTCTAAATCCAGAACGCAGCTATCTAACAGAACGGTTGTCAATGTGTGCACTCAACTTCCAGAGTTAAACCCGTGTGTGGATTCAGCACTCTGCAAACACTTTCTGTGCAGAGTCCCAAAACAGGCGTTTTCAGCCCATTACCGGCATATGGAAGAAACAGCAGTAAGCACTTGGAAATTTCCGCTTCTAAATCCAAAACGCAGCTATCTAACAGAACGGTTGTCAATGTGTACACTCACCTTCCAGAGTTAAACCCGTGTGTGGATTCAGCAGTCTGCAAACTCATTCCCTGCAGAGTCCCAAAACAGGCGTTTTCAGCCCATTAACGGCATAAGGAAGAAACAGCAGTAAGCACAGGGAAATATCTGCTTCTAAATCCAAAACGCAGCTATCTAACAGAACGGTTGTCAATGTGTGCACTCAACTTCCAGAGTTAAACCCGTGTGTGGATTCAGCAGTCTGAAAAGACCTTCCCTGCAGAGTCCCAAAAGAGGCGTTTTCAGCCCTTTACCGGCATATGGAAGAAACAGCAGTAAGCACAGTGAAATATCTGCTTCTAAATCCAAAACGCAGCTATCTAACAGAACGGTTGTCAATGTGTGCACTGAACTTCCAGAGGTAAACCCGTGTGTGGATTCAGCAGTCTGCAAACACTTTCTCTGCAGAGTCCCAAAACAGGTGTTTTCAGCCCATTACCGGCATATGGAAGAAACAGCAGTAAGCACAGGGAAATATCTGCCTCTTAATCCAAAACGCAGCTATCTAACAGAACGTTTGTCAATGTGTGCACGCAACTTCCAGAGTTGAACCTGTGTGTGGATTCAGCAGTCTGCAAACACTTTCTGTGCAGAGTCCCAAAACAGGCGTTTTCAGCCCATTACCGGCATATGGAAGAAACAGCAGTAAGCACAGGGAAATATGTGCTTCTAAATCCAAAACGCAGCTATCTAACAGAACGGATGTCAATGTGTGCACTCAACTTCCAGAGGTAAACCCGTGTGTGGATTCAGCAGTCTGCAAACACTTTCTCTGCAGAGTCCCAAAACAGGCGTTTTTAGCCCAATACCGGAATGTGGAAGAAACAGCAGTATGCACAGGGAAATATCTGCTTCTAAATCCAAAATGCAGCTATCGAACAGAACGGTTGTCAATGTGTGCACTCAACTTCCAGAGTTAAACCCGTGTGTGGATTCAGCAGTCTGCAAACACTTTCTCTGCAGAGTCCCAAAACAGGCGTTTTCAGCCCAATACCGGCATATGGAAGAAACAGCAGTAAGCACAGGGAAATATCTGCTTCTAAATCCAAAACGCAGCTATCTAACAGAACGGTTGTCAATGTGTGCACTCAACTTCCAGAGGTAAACCCCTGTGTGGATTCAGCAGTCTGCAAACACTTTCTCTGCAGAGTCCCAAAACACGCGTTTTCATCCCATTACCGGCATATTGAAGAAACAGCAGTAAGCACAGGGAAATATCTGCTTCTAAATCCAAAACGCAGCTATCTAACAGAACGGTTGTCAATGTGTGCACTCAACTTCCAGACTTAAACCCGTGTGTGGATTCAGCAGTCTGCAAACACATTCTCTGCAGAGTCCCAAAACAGGCGTTTTCAGCCCATTACCGGCAAATGGGAGAAATAGCAGTAAGCTCAGGGAAATATCTGCTTCTAAATCCAAAACGCAGCTATCTAACAGAACGGTTGTCAATGTGTGCACTCACCTTCCAGAGTTAAACCCGTGTGTGTATTCAGCAGTCTGCAAACACTTTCTGTGCAGAGTCCCAAAACAGGCGTTTTCAGCCCATTACCGGCATATGGAAGAAACAGCAGTAAGCACAGGGAAATATCTGCTTCTAAATCCAAAACGCAGCTATCTAACAGAACGGTTGTCAATGTGTGCACCCAACTTCCAGAGTTAAACCCGTGTGTGGATTCAGCAGTCTGCAAACACTTTCTCTGCAGAGTCCCAAAACAGGCGTTTTCAGCCCATTACCGGCATAAGGAAGAAACAGCAGTAAGCACAGGGAAATATCTGCTTCTAAATCCAAAACGCAGCTATCTAACAGAACGGTTGTCAATGTGTACACTCAACTTCCAGAGTTAAACCCGTGTGTCGATTCATCAGTCTGCAAACACATTCCCTGCAGAGTCCCAAAACAGGCGTTTTCAGCCCTTTACCGGCATAAGGAAGAAACAGCAGTAAACACAGGGAAATATCTGCTTCTAAATCCAAAACGCACCTATCTACCAGAACGGTTGCCAATGTGTGCACTCAACTTCCAGAGTTAAACACGTGTGTGGATTCAGCAGTCTGCAAACACCTTCCCTGCAGAGTCCCAAAACAGGCGTTTTCAGCCCATTACCGGCATATGGAAGAAACAGCAGTAAGCACAGGGAAATATCTGCTTCTAAATCCAAAACGCAGCTATCTAACAGAACGGTTGTCAATGTGTGCACTCAACTTCCAGAGTTAAACCCGTGTGTGGATTCAGCAGTCTGCAAACACTTTCTCTGCAGAGTCCCTAAACAGGCGTTTTCAGCCCATTACCGACATTTGGAAGAAACAGCAGGAAGCACAGGGAAATATCTGCTTCTAAATCCAAAACGCAGCTATCTAACAGAACGGTTGTCAATGTGTGCACTCAACTTCCAGAGTTAAACCCGTGTGTTGATTCAGCAGTCTGCAAACACATTCTCTGCAGAGTCCCAAAACAGGTGTTTTCAGCCCATTACCGGCATATGGAAGAAACAGCAGTAAGCACAGGGAAATATCTGCCTCTTAATCCAAAACGCAGCTATCTAACAGAACGTTTGTCAATGTGTGCACTCAACTTCCAGAGTTGAACCTGTGTGTGGATTCAGCAGTCTGCAAACACTTTCTGTGCAGAGTCCCAAAACAGGCGTTTTCAGCCCATTACCGGCATATGGAAGAAACAGCAGTAAGCCCAGGGAAATATGTGCTTCTAAAACCAAAACGCAGCTACCTAAAAGAACGGATATTAATGTGTGCACTCAACTTCCAGAGGTAAACCCGTGTGTGGATTCAGCAGTCTGCAAACACTTTCTCTGCAGAGTCCCAAAACAGGCGTTTTCAGCCCAATACCGGCATATGGAAGAAACAGCAGGAAGCACAGGGAAATATCTGCTTCTAAATCCAAAACGCAGCTCTCTAACAGAACGGTTGTCAGTGTGTACTCAACTTCCAGACTTAAACCCGTGTGTGGATTCAGCAGTCTGTAAACACTTTCTCTGCAGAGTCCCAAAACAGGCGTTTTCAGCCCATTACCGGCATATTGAAGAAACAGCAGTAAGCACAGGGAAATATCTGCTTCTAAATCCAGAACGCAGCTATCTAACAGAACGGTTGTCAACGTGTGCACTCAACTTCCAGACTTAAACCCGCGTGTGGATTCAGCAGTCTGCAAACACTTTCTCTGCAGAGTCCCAAAACAGGCGTTTTCAGCCCATTACCGGCATATGGAAGAAACAGCAGTAAGCACAGGGAAATATCTGCTTCTAAATCCAAAACGCAGCTATCCAACAGAACGGTTGTCAATGTGTGCACTCAACTTCCAGAGTTAAACCCGTGTGTGGATTCAGCAGTCTGCAAAGACCTTCCCTGCAGAGTCCCAAAACAGGCGTTTTCAGCCCATTACCGGCATATGGAAGAAACTGCAGTAAGCACAGGGAAATATCTGCTTCTAAATCCAAAAAGCAGCTATCTAACAGAACGGTTGTCAATGTGTGCACTCATCTTCCAGAGTTAAACCCTTGTGTGGATTCAGCAGACTGCAAACACTTTCTGTGCAGAGTCCCAAAACAGGCCTTTTCAGACCATAAGCGGCATTTGGGAGAAACAGCAGTAAGCACAGGGAAATATCTGCTTCTAAATCCAAAACGCAGCTATCTAACAGAACGGTTGTCAATGTGTGCACTCAACTTCCAGAGTTAAACCCGTGTGTGGATTCAGCAGTCTGCAAACACTTTCTGTGCAGGGTCCCAAAACAGGCGTTTTCAGCCCATTAACGGCATATGGAAGAAACAGCAGTAAGCACAGGGAAATATCTGCTTATAAATCCAAAACGCAGCTATCTAACAGAACGGTTGTCAATGTGTGCACTCAACTTCCAGAGTTAAACCCGTGTGTGGATTCAGCAGTCTGCAAACACTTTCTGTGCAGAGTCCCAAAACAGGCGTTTTCAGCCCATTACCGGCATATGGAAGAAACAGCAGTAAGCACTTGGAAATTTCCGCTTCTAAATCCAAAACGCAGCTATCTAACAGAACGGTTGTCAATGTGTACACTCACCTTCCAGAGTTAAACCCGTGTGTGGATTCAGCAGTCTGCAAACACATTCCCTGCAGAGTCCCAAAACAGGCGTTTTCAGCCCAATACCGGCATATGGAAGAAACAGCAGTAAGCACAGGGAAATATCTGCTTCTAAATCCAAAACGCAGCTATCTAACAGAACGGTTGTCAATGTGTGCACTCAACTTCCAGAGGTAAACCCCTGTGTGGATTCAGCAGTCTGCAAACACTTTCTCTGCAGAGTCCCAAAACAGGCGTTTTCATCCCATTACCGGCATATTGAAGAAACAGCAGTAAGCACAGGGAAATATCTGCTTCTAAATCCAAAACGCAGCTATCTAACAGAACGGTTGTCAATGTGTGCACTCAACTTCCAGACTTAAACCCGTGTGTGGATTCAGCAGTCTGCAAACACATTCTCTGCAGAGTCCCAAAACAGGCGTTTTCAGCCCATTACCGGCAAATGGGAGAAATAGCAGTAAGTTCAGGGAAATATCTGCTTCTAAATCCAAAACGCAGCTATCTAACAGAACGGTTGTCAATGTGTGCACTCACCTTCCAGAGTTAAACCCGTGTGTGTATTCAGCAGTCTGCAAACACTTTCTGTGCAGAGTCCCAAAACAGGCGTTTTCAGCCCATTACCGGCATATGGAAGAAACAGCAGTAAGCACAGGGAAATATCTGCTTCTAAATCCAAAACGCAGCTATCTAACAGAACGGTTGTCAATGTGTGCACCCAACTTCCAGAGTTAAACCCGTGTGTGGATTCAGCAGTCTGCAAACACTTTCTCTGCAGAGTCCCAAAACAGGCGTTTTCAGCCCATTACCGGCATATGGAAGAAACCGCAGTAAGCACAGGGAAATATCTGCTTCTAAATCCAAAACGCAGCTATCTAACAGAACGGTTGTCACAGTGTACACTCAACTTCCAGAGATAAACCCGTGTGTGGATTCAGCAGTCTGCAAACACATTCCCTGCAGAGTCCCAAAACAGGCGTTTTCAGCCCATTACCGGCATATGGAAGAAACAGCAGTAAGCACAGGGAAATATCTGCTTCTAAATCCAAAATGCCGCTATCCAACAGAACGGTTGTCAATGTGTGCACTCAACTTCCAGAGTTAAACCCGTGTGTGGATTCAGCACTCTGCAAAGACCTTCCCTGCAGAGTCCCAAAACAGGCGTTTTCAGCCCATTACCGGCATATGGAAGAAACAGCAGTAAGCACAGCGAAATATCTGCTTCTAAATCCAAAACGCAGCTATCTAACAGAACGGTTGTCAATGTGTGCACTCAACTTCCAGAGTTAAACCCGTGTGTGGGTTCAGCAGTCTGCCAACACTTTCTCTGCAGAGTCCCAAAACAGGCGTTTTCAGCCCATTACCGGCATAAGGAAGAAACAGCAGTAAGCACAGGGAAATATCTGCTTCTAAATCCAGAACGCAGCTATCTAACAGAACGGTTGTCAATGTGTGCACTCAACTTCCAGAGTTAAACCCGTGTGTCGATTCATCAGTCTGCAAACACATTCCCTGCAGAGTCCCAAAACAGGCGTTTTCAGCCCATTACCGGCATAAGGAAGAAACAGCAGTAAACACAGGGAAATATCTGCTTCTAAATCCAAAACTCACCTATCTACCAGAACGGTTGCCAATGTGTGCACTCAACTTCCAGAGTTAAACCCGTGTGTGGATTCAGCAGTCTGCAAAGACCTTCCCTGCAGAGTCCCAAAACAGGCGTTTTCAGCCCATTACCGGCATATGGAAGAAACAGCAGTAAGCACAGGGAAATATCTGCTTCTAAATCCAAAACGCAGCTATCTAACAGAACGGTTGTCAATGTGTGCACTCAACTTCCAGAGTTAAACCCGTGTGTGGATTCAGCAGTCTGCAAACACTTTCTCTGCAGAGTCCCTAAACAGGCGTTTTCAGCCCATTACCGACATTTGGAAGAAACAGCAGGAAGCACAGGGAAATATCTGCTTCTAAATCCAAAACGCAGCTATCTAACAGAACGGTTGTCAATGTGTGCACTCAACTTCCAGAGTTAAACCCGTGTGTGGATTCAGCAGTCTGTAAACACTTTCTCTGCAGAGTCCCAAAACAGGCGTTTTCAGCCCATTACCGGCATATGGAAGAAACCGCAGTAAGCACAGGGAAATATCTGCTTCTAAATCCAAAACGCAGCTATCGAACAGAACGGTTGTCAATGTGTGCACTCAACTTCATGACTTAAACCCGTTTGTGGATTCAGCAGTCTGCAAACACTTTCTGTGCAGAGTCCCAAAGCAGGCGTTTTCAGCCCATAACCGGCATATGGAAGAAACAGCAGTAAGCACAGGGAAATATCTGCTTCTAAATCCAAAACGCAGCTATATAACAGAACGGTTGTCAATGTGTGCACTCAACTTCCAGAGTTAAACCCGTGTGTGGATTCAGCAGTCTGCAAACACTTTCTCTGCAGAGTCCCAAAACAGGCGTTTTCAGCCCATTACCGGCATATTGAAGAAACAGCAGTAAGCACAGGGAAATATCTGCTTCTAAATCCAAAACGCAGCTATCTAACAGAACGGTTGTCAATGTGTGCACTCAACTTCCAGAGTTAGACCCGTGTGTGGATTCAGCAGTCTGCAAACACATTCCCTGCAGAGTCCCAAAACAGGCGTTTTCAGCCCATTACCGGCATATGGAAGAAACAGCAGTAAGCACAGGGAAATATCTGCTTCTAAATCCAAAACGCAGCTATCCAACAGAACGGTTGTCAATGTGTGCACTGAACTTCCAGAGTTAAACCCGTGTGTGGATCCAGCAGTCTGCAAAGACCTTCCCTGCAGAGTCCCAAAACAGGCGTTTTCAGCCCATTACCGGTATATGGAAGAAACAGCAGTAAGCACAGGGAAATATCTGCTTCTAAATCCAAAACGCAGCTATCTAACAGAACGGTTGTCAATGTGTGCACTCAACTTCCAGATATAAACCCGTGTGTGGATTCAGCAGTCTGCAAACACTTTCTGTGCAGAGTCCCAAAACAGGCCTTTACAGCCCATTACCGACATTTGGGAGAAACAGCAGTAAGCACAGGGAAATATCTGCTTCTAAATCCAAAACGCAGCTATCTAACAGAACGGTTGTCAATGTGTGCACTCAACTTCCAGAGTTAAACCCGTGTGCGGATTCAGCAGTCTGCAAACACTTTCTGTGCAGAGTCCCAAAACAGGCGTTTTCAGCCCATTACCGACATTTGGGAGAAACAGCAGTAAGCACAGGGAAATATCTGCTTCTAAATCCAAAACGCAGCTATCTAACAGAACGGTTGTCAATGTGTGCACTCAACTTACAGAGGTAAACCCGTGTGTCGCTTCAGCAGTCTGCAAACAGTTTCTCTGCAGGGTCCCAAAACAGGTGTTTTCAGCGCGTTACCGGCATATGGAAGAAACAGCTGTATGCACAGGGATATATCTGCTTCTTAATCCAAAACGCAGCTATCTAACAGAACGGTTGTCAATGTGTGCACTCAACTTCCAGAGTTGAACCTTTGTGTGGATTCAGCAGTCTGCAAACACTTTCTGTGCAGAGTCCCAAAACAGGCGTTTTCAGCCCATTACCGGCATATGGAAGAAACAGCAGTAAGCCCAGGGAAATATCTGCTTCTAAATCCAAAACGCAGCTATCTAACGGAACGGATGTCAATGTGTGCACTCAACTTCCAGAGTTAAACCCGTGTGTGGATTCAGCAGTCTGCCAACACTTTCTCTGCAGTGTCCCTAAACAGGCGTTTTCAGCCCAATACCGGCATATGGAAGAAACAGCAGTAAGCACAGGGAAATATCTGCTTCTAAATCCAAAACGCAGCTATCTAACAGAACGGTTGTCAATGTGTGCACTCAACTTCCAGAGTTAAACCCGTGTGTGGATTCAGCAGTCTGCAAACACTTTCTCTGCAGAGTCCCAAAACAGGCGTTTTCAACCCAATACCGGCATATGGAAGAAACAGCAGTAAGCACAGGGAAATATCTGCTTCTAAATCCAAAACGCAGCTATCTAACAGAACGGTTGTCAATGTGTGCACTCAGCTTCCAGAGATAAACCCCTGTGTGGATTCAGCAGTCTGCAAACACTTTCTCTGCAGAGTCCCAAAACAGGCGTTTTCAGCCCATTACCGGCATATGGAAGAAACAGCCGTAAGCACAGGGAAATATCTGCTTCTAAATCCAAAACGCAGCTATCTAACAGAACGGTTGTCAATGTGTGCACTCAACTTCCAGACTTAAACCCGAGTGTGGATTCAGCAGTCTGCAAACACTTTCTCTGCAGAGTCCCAAAACAGGCGTTTTCAGCCCATTACCGGCATATGGAAGAAACAGCAGTAAGCACAGGGAAATATCTGCTTCTAAATCCAAAACGCAGCTATCTAACAGAACGGTTGTCACAGTGTACACTCAACTTCCAGAGTTAAACCCGTGTGTGGATTCAGCAGTCTGCAAACACATTCCCTGCAGAGTCCCAAAACAGGCGTTTTCAGCCCATTACCGGCTTATGGAAGAAACAGCAGTAAGCACAGGGAAATATCTGCTTCTAAATCCAAAACGCAGCTATCTAACAGAACGGTTGTCAATGTGTGCACTCAACTTCCAGAGTTAAGTCTGTGTGTGGATTCAGCAGTCTGCAAACACATTCTCTGCAGAGACCCAAAACAGGCGTTTTCAGCCCATTACCGGCAAATGGGAGAAATAGCAGTAAGCTCAGGGAAATATCTGCTTCTAAATCCAAAACGCAGCTATGTAACAGAACGGTTGTCAATGTGTGCACTCAACTTCCAGAGTTAAACCCGTGTGTGGATTCAGCAGTCTGCAAACACTTTCTGTGCAGAGTCCCAAAACAGCCCTTTTCAGCCCATTACCGACATTTGGGAGAGACAGCAGTAAGCACAGGGAAATATCTGCTTCTAAATCCAAAACGCAGCTATCTAACAGAACGGTTTTCACAGTGTACACTCAACTTCCAGAGATAAACCCGTGTGTGGATTCAGCAGTCTGTAAACACATTCCCTGCAGAGTCCCAAAACAGGCGTTTTCAGCCCATTACCGACATATGGAAGAAACAGCAGTAAGCACAGGGAAATATCTGCTTCTAAATCCAAAACGCAGCTATCCAACAGAACGGTTGTCAATGTGTGCACTCAACTTCCAGAGTTAAACCCGTGTGTGGATTCAGCACTCTGCAAAGACCTTCCCTGCAGAGTCCCAAAACAGGCGTTTTCAGCCCATTACCGGCATATGGAAGAAACAGCAGTAAGCACAGGGAAATATCTGCTTCTAAATCCAAAACGCAGCTATCTAACAGAACGGTTGTCAATGTGTGCACTCAACTTCCAGAGTTAAACCCGTGTGTGGATTCAGCAGTCTGCCAACACTTTCTCTGTAGAGTCCCAAAACAGGCGTTTTCAGCCCATTACCGGCATAAGGAAGAAACAGCAGTAAGCACAGGGAAATATCTGCTTCTAAATCCAAAACGCAGCTATCTAACAGAACGGTTGTCAATGTGTACACTCAACTTCCAGAGTTAAACCCGTGTGTCGATTCATCAGTCTGCAAACACATTCCCTGCAGAGTCCCAAAACAGGCGTTTTCAGCCCATTACCGGCATAAGGAAGAAACAGCAGTAAGCACAGGGAAATATCTGCTTCTAAATCCAAAACGCACCTATCTACCAGAACGGTTGCCAATGTGTACACTCAACTTCCAGAGTTAAACCCGTGTGTGGATTCAGCAGTCTGCAAACACCTTCCCTGCAGAGTCCCAAAACAGGCGTTTTCAGCCCATTACCGGCATATGGAAGAAACAGCAGTAAGCACAGGGAAATATCTGCTTCTAAATCCAAAACGCAGCTATCTAACAGAACGGTTGTCAATGTGTGCACTCAACTTCCAGAGTTAAACCCGTGTGTGGATTCAGCATTCTGCAAACACTTTCTCTGCAGAGTCCCTAAACAGGCGTTTTCAGCCCATTACCGACATTTGGAAGAAACAGCAGGAAGCACAGGGAAATATCTGCTTCTAAATCCAAAACGCAGCTATCTAACAGAATGGTTGTCAATGTGTGCACTCAACTTCCAGAGTTAAACCCGTGTGTGGATTCAGCAGTCTGCAAACACTTTCTCTGCAGAGTCCCAAAACAGGCGTTTTCAGCCCATTACCGGCATATGGAAGAAACCGCAGTAAGCACAGGGAAATATCTGCTTCTAAATCCAAAACGCAGCTATCGAACAGAACGGTTGTCAATGTGTGCACTCAACTTCATGACTTAAACCCGTTTGTGGATTCAGCAGTCTGCAAACACTTTCTGTGCAGAGTCCCAAAACAGGCGTTTTCAGCCCATAACCGGCATATGGAAGAAACAGCAGTAAGCACAGGGAAATATCTGCTTCTAAATCCAAAACGCAGTTATCTAACAGAAAGGTTGTCAATGTGTGCACTCAACTTCCAGAGTTAAACCCGTGTGTGGATTCAGCAGTCTGCAAACACTTTGTCTGCAGAGTCCCAAAACAGGCGTTTTCAGCCCATTACCGGCATATGGAAGAAACAGCAGTAAGCACAGGGAAATATCTGCTTCTAAATCCAAAACGCAGCTATCTAACAGAACGGTTGTCAATGTGTGCACTCAACTTCCAGAGTTAGACCCGTGTGTGGATTCAGCAGTCTGCAAACACATTCCCTGCAGAGTCCCAAAACAGGCGTTTTCAGCCCATTACCGGCATATGGAAGAAACAGCAGTAAGCACAGGGAAATATCTGCTCCTAAATCCAAAACGCAGCTATCCAACAGAACGGTTGTCAATGTGTGCACTCAACTTCCAGAGTTAAACCCGTGCGTGGATTCAGCAGTCTGCAAAGACCTTCCCTGCAGAGTCCCAAAACAGGCGTTTTCAGCCCATTACCGGTATATGGAAGAAACAGCAGTAAGCACAGGGAAATATCTGCTTCTAAATCCAAAACGCAGCTATCTAACAGAACGGTTGTCAATGTGTGCACTCAACGTCCAGAGATAAACCCGTGTGTGGATTCAGCAGTCTGCAAACACTTTCTGTGCAAAGTCCCAAAACAGGTCTTTTCAGCCCATTACCGACATTTGGGAGAAACAGCAGTAAGCACAGGGAAATATCTGCTTCTAAATCCAAAACGCAGCTATCTAACAGAACGGTTGTCAATGTGTGCACTCAACTTCCAGAGTTAAACCCGTGTGTGGATTTAGCAGTCTGCAAAGACCTTCCCTGCAGAGTCCCAAAACAGGCGTTTTCAGCCCATTACCGGCATATGGAAGAAACAGCAGTAAGCACAGGGAAATATCTGCTTCTAAATCCAAAACGCAGCTATCTAACAGAAGGGTTGTCAATGTGTGCACTCAACTTCCAGAGTTAAACCCGTGTGCGGATTCAGCAGTCTGCAAACACTTTCTGTGCAGAGTACCAAAACAGGCGTTTTCAGCCCATTACCGACATTTGGGAGAAACAGCAGCAAGCACAGGGAAATATCTGCTTCTAAATCCAAAACGCAGCTATCTAACAGAACGGTTGTCAATGTGTGCACTCAACTTACAGAGGTAAACCCGTGTGTCGCTTCAGCAGTCTCCAAACAGTTTCTCTGCAGGGTCCCAAAACAGGTGTTTTCAGCGCGTTACCGGCATATGGAAGAAACAGCTGTATGCACAGGGATATATCTGCTTCTTAATCCAAAACGCAGCTATCTAACAGAACGTTTGTCAATGTGTGCACTCAACTTCCAGAGTTGAACCTGTGTGTGGATTCAGCAGTCTGCAAACACTTTCTGTGCGGAGTCCCAAAACAGGCGTTTTCAGCCCATTACCGGCTTATGGAAGAAACAGCAGTAAGCTCAGGGAAATATCTGCTTCTAAATCCAAAACGCAGCTATCTAACAGAACGGATGTCAATGTGTGCACTCAACTTCCAGAGTTAAACCCGTGTGTGGATTCAGCAGTCTGCAAACACTTTCTCTGCAGTGTCCCTAAACAGGCGTTTTCAGCCCAATACCGGCATATGGAAGAAACAGCAGTAAGCACAGGGAAATATCTGCTTCTAAATCCAAAACGCAGCTATCTAACAGAACGGTTGTCAATGTGTGCACTCAACTTCCAGAGTTAAACCCGTGTGTGGATTCAGCAGTCTGCAAACACTTTCTCTGCAGAGTCCCAAAACAGGCGTTTTCAACCCAATACCGGCATATGGAAGAAACAGCAGTAAGCACAGGGAAATATCTGCTTCTAAATCCAAAACGCAGCTATCTAACAGAACGGTTGTCAATGTGTGCACTCAACTTCCAGACTTAAACCCGTGTGTGGATTCAGCAGTCTGCAAACACTTTCTCTGCAGAGTCCCAAAACAGGCGTTTTCAGCCCATTACCGGCATATGGAAGAAACAGCAGTAAGCACAGGGAAATATCTGCTTCTAAATCCAAAACGCAGGTATCTAACAGAACGGTTGTCAATGTGTGCACTCAACTTCCAGAGTTAAATCTGTGTGTGGATTCTGCAGTCTGCAAACACATTTTCTGCAGAGAACCAAAACAGGCGTTTTCAGCCCATTACCGGCATATGGAAGAAACAGCAGTAAGGACAGGGAAATATCTGCTTCTAAATCCAAAACGCAGCTATCTAACAGAACGGTTGTCAATGTGTGCACTCAACTTCCAGAGTTAAACCCGCGTGTGGATTCAGCAGTCTGCAAACACTTTCTCTGCAGAGTCCCAAAACAGGCGTTTTCAGCCCATAACCGGCATATGGAAGAAACAGCAGTAAGCACAGGGAAATATCTGCTTCTAAATCCAAAACGCACCTATCTAACAGAACGGTTGTCAATGTGTGCACTCAACTTCCAGAGTTAAACCCGTGTGTGGATTCAGCAGTCTGCAAACACTTTCTCTGCAGAGTCCCAAAACAGGCGTTTTCAGCCCATTACCGGTATATGGAAGAAACAGCAGTAAGCACAGGGAAATATCTGCTTCTAAATCCAAAACGCAGCTATCTAACAGAACGGTTGTCAATGTGTGCACTCAACTTCCAGAGTTAGACCCGTGTGTGGATTCAGCAGTCTGCAAACACATTCCCTGCAGAGTCCCAAAACAGGCGTTTTCAGCCCATTACCGGCATATGGAAGAAACAGCAGTAAGCACAGGGAAATATCTGCTTCTAAATCCAAAACGCAGCTATCCAACAGAACGGTTGTCAATGTGTGCACTCAACTTCCAGAGTTAAACCCGTGTGTGGATTCAGCAGTCTGCAAAGACCTTCCCTGCAGAGTCCCAAAACAGGCGTTTTCAGCTCATTACCGGTATATGGAAGAAACAGCAGTAAGCACAGGGAAATATCTGCTTCTAAATCCAAAACGCAGCTATCTAACAGAACGGTTGTCAATGTGTGCACTCAACTTCCAGAGATAAACCCGTGTGTGGATTCAGCAGTCTGCAAACACTTTCTGTGCAGAGTCCCAAAACAGGCCTTTTCAGCCCATTACCGACATTTGGGAGAAACAGCAGTAAGCACAGGGAAATATCTGCTTCTAAATCCAAAACGCAGCTATCTAACAGAACGGTTGTCAATGTGTGCACTCAACTTCCAGCGTTAAACCCGTGTGTGGATTTAGCAGTCTGCAAAGACCTTCCCTGCAGAGTCCCAAAACAGGCGTTTTCAGCCCATTACCGGCATATGGAAGAAACAGTAGTAAGCACAGGGAAATATCTGCTTCTAAATCCAAAACGCAGCTATCTAACAGAACGGTTGTCAATGTGTGCACTCAACTTCCATAGTTAAACCCGTGTGCGGATTCAGCAGTCTGCAAACACTTTCTGTGCAGAGTCCCAAAACAGGCGTTTTCAGCCCATTACCGACATTTGGGAGAAACAGCAGTAAGCACAGGGAAATATCTGCTTCTAAATCCAAAACGCAGCTATCTAACAGAACGGTTGTCAATGTGTGCACTCAACTTACAGAGGTAAACCCGTGTGTCACTTCAGCAGTCTGCAAACAGTTTCTCTGCAGGGTCCCAAAACAGGTGTTTTCAGCGCGTTACCGGCATATGGAAGAAACAGCTGTATGCACAGGGATATATCTGCTTCTTAATCCAAAACGCAGCTATCTAACAGAACGTTTGTCAATGTGTGCACTCAACTTCCAGAGTTGAACCTTTGTGTGGATTCAGCAGTCTGCAAACACTTTCTGTGCAGAGTCCCAAAACAGGCGTTTTCAGCCCATTACCGGCATACGGAAGAAACAGCAGTAAGCCCAGGGAAATATCTGCTTCTAAATCCAAAACGCAGCTATCTAACAGAACGGATGTCAATGTGTGCACTCAACTTCCAGAGTTAAACCCGTGTGTGGATTCAGCAGTCTGCAAACACTTTCTCTGCAGTGTCCCTAAACAGGCGTTTTCAGCCCAATACCGGCATATGGAAGAAACAGCAGTAAGCACAGGGAAATATCTGCTTCTAAATCCAAAACGCAGCTATCTAACAGAACGGTTGTCAATGTGTGCACTCAACTTCCAGAGTTAAACCCGTGTGTGGATTCAGCAGTCTGCAAACACTTTCTCTGCAGAGTCCCAAAACAGGCGTTTTCAACCCAATACCGGCATATGGAAGAAACAGCAGTAAGCACAGGGAAATATCTGCTTCTAAATCCAAAACGCAGCTATCTAACAGAACGGTTGTCAATGTGTGCACTCAGCTTCCAGAGATAAACCCCTGTGTGGATTCAGCAGTCTGCAAACACTTTCTCTGCAGAGTCCCAAAACAGGCGTTTTCAGCCCATTACCGGCATATGGAAGAAACAGCCGTAAGCACAGGGAAATATCTGCTTCTAAATCCAAAACGCAGCTATCTAACAGAACGGTTGTCAATGTGTGCACTCAACTTCCAGACTTAAACCCGAGTGTGGATTCAGCAGTCTGCAAACACTTTCTCTGCAGAGTCCCAAAACAGGCGTTTTCAGCCCATTACCGGCATATGGAAGAAACAGCAATAAGCACAGGGAAATATCTGCTTCTAAATCCAAAACGCAGCCATCTAACAGAACAGTTGTCACAGTGTACACTCAACTTCCAGAGTTAAACCCGTGTGTGGATTCAGCAGTCTGCAAACACATTCCCTGCAGAGTCCCAAAACAGGCATTTTCAGCCCATTACCGGCTTATGGAAGAAACAGCAGTAAGCACAGGGAAATATCTGCTTCTAAATCCAAAACGCAGCTATCTAACAGAACGGTTGTCAATGTGTGCACTCAACTTCCAGAGTTAAATCTGTGTGTGGATTCAGCAGTCTGCAAACACATTCTCTGCAGAGACCCAAAACAGGCGTTTTCAGCCCATTACCGGCAAATGGGAGAAATAGCAGTAAGCTCAGGGAAATATCTGCTTCTAAATCCAAAACGCAGCTATCTAACAGAACGGTTGTCAATGTGTGCACTCAACTTCCAGAGTTAAACCCGTGTGTGGATTCAGCAGTCTGCAAACACTTTCTGTGCAGAGTCCCAAAACACCCCTTTTCAGCCCATTACCGACATTTGGGAGAGACAGCAGTAAGCACAGGGAAATATCTGCTTCTAAATCCAAAACGCAGCTATCTAACAGAACGGTTTTCACAGTGTACACTCAACTTCCAGAGATAAACCCGTGTGTGGATTCAGCAGTCTGTAAACACATTCCCTGCAGAGTCCCAAAACAGGCGTTTTCAGCCCATTACCGACATATGGAAGAAACAGCAGTAAGCACAGGGAAATATCTGCTTCTAAATCCAAAACGCAGCTATCCAACAGAACGGTTGTCAATGTGTGCACTCAACTTCCAGAGTTAAACCCGTGTGTGGATTCAGCACTCTGCAAAGACCTTCCCTGCAGAGTCCCAAAACAGGCGTTTTCAGCCCATTACCGGCATATGGAAGAAACAGCAGTAAGCACAGGGAAATATCTGCTTCTAAATCCAAAACGCAGCTATCTAACAGAACGGTTGTCAATGTGTGCACTCAACTTCCAGAGTTAAACCCGTGTGTGGATTCAGCAGTCTGCCAACACTTTCTCTGCAGAGTCCCAAAACAGGCGTTTTCAGCCTATTACTGGCATATGGAAGAAACAGCAGTAAGCACAGGGAAATATCTGCTTCTAAATCCAAAACGCAGCTATCTAACAGAACGGTTGTCAATGTGTACACTCAACTTCCAGAGTTAAACCCGTGTGTCGATTCATCAGTCTGGAAACACATTCCCTGCAGAGTACCAAAACAGGCGTTTTCAGCCCATTACCGGCATAAGGAAGAAACAGCAGTAAACACAGGGAAATACCTGCTTCTAAATCCAAAACGCACCTATCTACCAGAACGGTTGCCAATGTGTGCACTCAACTTCCAGAGTTAAACCCGTGTGTGGATTCAGCAGTCTGCAAAGACCTTCCCTGCAGAGTCCCAAAACAGGCGTTTTCAGCCCATTACCGGCATATGGAAGAAACAGCAGTAAGCACAGGGAAATATCTGCTTCTAAATCCAAAACGCAGCTATCTAACAGAACGGTTGTCAATGTGTGCACTCAACTTCCAGAGTTAAACCCGTGTGTGGATTCAGCAGTCTGCAAACACTTTCTCTGCAGAGTCCCTAAACAGGCGTTTTCAGCCCATTACCGACATTTGGAAGAAACAGCAGGAAGCACAGGGAAATATCTGCTTCTAAATCCAAAACGCAGCTATCTAACAGAACGGTTGTCAATGTGTGCACTCAACTTCCAGAGTTAAACCCGTGTGTGGATTCAGCAGTCTGCAAACACTTTCTCTGCAGAGTCCCAAAACAGGCGTTTTCAGCCCATTACCGGCATATGGAAGAAACCGCAGTAAGCACAGGGAAATATCTGCTTCTGAATCCAAAACGCAGCTATCGAACAGAACGGTTGTCAATGTGTGCACTCAACTTCATGACTTAAACCCGTTTGTGGATTCAGCAGTCTGCAAACACTTTCTGTGCAGAGTCCCAAAACAGGCGTTTTCAGCCCATAACCGGCATATGGAAGAAACAGCAGTAAGCACAGGGAAATATCTGCTTCTAAATCCAAAACGCAGTTATCTAATAGAAAGGTTGTCAATGTGTGCACTCAACTTCCAGAGTTAAACCCGTGTGTGGATTCAGCAGTCTGCAAACACTTTCTCTGCAGAGTCCCAAAACAGGCGTTTTCAGCCCATTACCGGCATATGGAAGAAACAGCAGTAAGCACAGGGAAATATCTGCTTCTAAATCCAAAACGCAGCTATCTAACAGAACGGTTGTCAATGTGTGCACTCAACTTCCAGAGTTAGACCCGTGTGTGGATACAGCAGTCTGCAAACACATTCCCTGCAGAGTCCCAAAACAGGCGTTTTCAGCCCATTACCGGCATATGGAAGAAACAGCAGTAAGCACAGGGAAATATCTGCTTCTAAATCCAAAACGCAGCTATCCAACAGAACGGTTGTCAATGTGTGCACTCAACTTCCAGAGTTAAACCCGTGCGTGGATTCAGCAGTCTGCAAAGACCTTCCCTGCAGAGTCCCAAAACAGGCGTTTTCAGCCCATTACCGGTATATGGAAGAAACAGCAGTAAGCACAGGGAAATATCTGCTTCTAAATCCAAAACGCAGCTATCTAACAGAACGGTTGTCAATGTGTGCACTCAACTTCCAGAGATAAACCCGTGTGTGGATTCAGCAGTCTGCAAACACTTTCTGTGCAGAGTCCCAAAACAGGTCTTTTCAGCCCATTACCGACATTTGGGAGAAACAGCAGTAAGCACAGGGAAATATCTGCCTCTAAATCCAAAACGCAGCTATCTAACAGAACGGTTGTCAATGTGTGCACTCAACTTGCAGAGTTAAACCCGTGTGTGGATTTAGCAGTCTGCAAAGACCTTCCCTGCAGAGTCCCAAAACAGGCGATTTCAGCCCATTACCGGCATATGGAAGAAACAGTAGTAAGCACAGGGAAATATCTGCTTCTAAATCCAAAACGCAGCTATCTAACAGAACGGTTGTCAATGTGTGCACTCAACTTCCAGAGTTAAACCCGTGTGCGGATTCAGCAGTCTGCAAACACTTTCTGTGCAGAGTCCGAAAACAGGCGTTTTCAGCCCATTACCGACATTTGGGAGAAACAGCAGCAAGCACAGGGAAATATCTGCTTCTAAATCCAAAACGCAGCTATCTAACAGAACGGTTGTCAATGTGTGCACTCAACTTACAGAGGTAAACCCGTGTGTCGCTTCAGCAGTCTCCAAACTGTTTCTCTGCAGGGTCCCAAAACAGGTGTTTTCAGCGCGTTACCGGCATATGGAAGAAACAGCTGTATGCACAGGGATATATCTGCTTCTTAATCCAAAACGCAGCTATCTAACAGAACGTTTGTCAATGTGTACACTCAACTTCCAGAGTTGAACCTGTGTGTGGATTCAGCAGTCTGCAAACACTTTCTGTGCAGAGTCCCAAAACAGGCGTTTTCAGCCCATTACCGGCATATGGAAGAAACAGCAGTAAGCTCAGGGAAATATCTGCTTCTAAATCCAAAACGCAGCTATCTAACAGAACGGATGTCAATGTGTGCACTCAACTTCCAGAGTTAAACCCGTGTGTGGATTCAGCAGTCTGCAAACACTTTCTCTGCAGTGTCCCTAAACAGGCGTTTTCTGCCCAATACCGGCATATGGAAGAAACAGCAGTAAGCACAGGGAAATATCTGCTTCTAAATCCAAAACGCAGCTATCTAACAGAACGGTTGTCAATGTGTGCACTCAACTTCCAGAGTTAAACCCGTGTGTGGATTCAGCAGTCTGCAAACACTTTCTCTGCAGAGTCCCAAAACAGGCGTTTTCAACCCAATACCGGCATATGGAAGAAACAGCAGTAAGCACAGGGAAATATCTGCTTCTAAATCCAAAATGCAGGTATCTAACAGAACGGTTGTCAATGTGTGCACTCAGCTTCCAGAGTTAAACCCCTGTGTGGATTCAGCAGTCTGCAAACACTTTCTCTGCAGAGTCCCAAAACAGGCGTTTTCAGCCCATTACCGGCATATGGAAGAAACAGCAGTAAGCACAGGGAAATATCTGCTTCTAAATCCAAAACGCAGCTATCTAACAGAACGGTTGTCAATGTGTGCACTCATCTTCCAGACTTAAACCCGTGTGTGGATTCAGCAGTCTGCAAACACTTTCTGTGCAGAGTCCCAAAACAGCCCTTTTCAGCCCATTACCGACATTTGGGAGAGACAGCAGTAAGCACAGGGAAATATCTGCTTCTAAATCCAAAACGCAGCTATCTAACAGAACGGTTGTCAATGTGTGCACTCAACTTCCAGAGTTAAACCCGTGTGTGGATTCAGCAGTCTGTAAACACTTTCTCTGCAGAGTCCAAAAACAGGCGTTTTCAGCCCTTTACCGGCATATGGAAAAACAGCAGTAAGCACAGGGAAATATCTGCTTCTAAATCCAGAACGCAGCTATCTAACAGAACGGTTGTCAATGTGTACACTCAACTTCCAGAGCTAAACCCGTGTGTGGATTCAGCAGTCTGCAAACACATTCCCTGCAGAGTCCCAAAACAGGCGTTTTCAGCCCATTACCGGCATAAGGAAGAAATAGCAGTAAGCACAGGGAAATATCTGCTTCTAAATCCAAAACGCAGCTATCTAACAGAACGGTTGTCAATGTGTGCACTCAACTTCCAGAGTTAAACCCGTGTGTGGATTCAGCAGTCTGCAAACACTTTCTCTGCAGAGTCCCAAAACAGGCGTTTTCAGCCCATTACCGGCATATGGAAGAAACAGCAGTAAGCACGGGGAAATATCTGCTTCTAAATCCAAAACGCAGCTATCTAACAGAACGGTTGTCAATGTGTGCACTCAACTTCCAGAGTTAAACCCGTGTGTGGATTCAGCAGTCTGCAAACACTTTCTCTGCAGAGTCCCAAAACAGGCGTTTTCAGCCCATTACCGGCATAAGGAAGAAATAGCAGTAAGCACAGGGAAATATCTGCTTCTAAATCCAAAACGCAGCTATCTAACAGAACGGTTGTCAATGAGTGCACTCAACTTCCAGAGATAAACCCGTGTGTGGATTCAGCAGTCTGCAAACACATTCCCTGCAGAGTCCCAAAACAGGCGTTTTCAGCCCATTACCGGCATATGGAAGAAACAGCAGTACGCACAGGGAAATATCTGCTTCTAAATCCAAAACGCAGCTATCCAACAGAACGGTTGTCAATGTGTGCACTCAACTTCCAGAGTTAAACCCGTGCGTGGGTTCAGCAGTCTGCAAAGACCTTCCCTGCAGAGTCCCAAAACAGGCGTTTTCAGCCCATTACCGGTATATGGAAGAAACAGCAGTAAGCACAGGGAAATATCTGCTTCTAAATCCAAAACGCAGCTATCTAACAGAACGGTTGTCAATGTGTGCACTCAACTTCCAGAGTTAAACCCGTGTGTGGATTCAGCAGTCTGCAAACACTTTCTGTGCAGAGTCCCAAAACAGCCCTTTTCAGCCCATTACCGACATTTGGGAGAGACAGCAGTAAGCACAGGGAAATATCTGCTTCTAAATCCAAAACGCAGCTATCTAACAGAACGGTTGTCAATGTGTGCACTCAACTTCCAGAGTTAAACCCGTGTGTGGATTCAGCAGTCTGTAAACACTTTCTCTGCAGAGTCCAAAAACAGGCGTTTTCAGCCCATTACAGGCATATGGAAAAACAGCAGTAACCACAGGGAAATATCTGCTTCTAAATCCAGAACGCAGCTATCTAACAGAACGGTTGTCAATGTGTACACTCAACTTCCAGAGTTAAACCCGTGTGTGGATTCAGCAGTCTGCAAACACATTCCCTGCAGAGTCCCAAAACAGGCGTTTTCAGCCCATTACCGGCATAAGGAAGAAACAGCAGTAAGCACAGGGAAATATCTGCTTCTAAATCCAAAACGCAGCTATCTAACAGAACGGTTGTCAATGTGTCCACTCAACTTCCAGAGTTAAACCCGTGTGTGGATTCATCAGTCTGCAAAGACCTTCCCTGGTGAGTCCCAAAAGAGGCGTTTTCAGCCCATTACCGGTATATGGAAAAAACAGCAGTAAGCACAGGGAAATATGTGCTTCTAAATCCAAAACGCAGCTATCTAACAGAACGGTTGTCAATGTGTGCACTCAACTTCCAGAGTTAAACCCGTGTGTGGATTCAGCAGTCTGCAAACACTTTCTCTGCAGAGTCCCAAAACAGGCGTTTTCAGCCCATTACTGGCATATGGAAGAAACAGGAGTAAGCACAGGGAAATATCTGCTTCTAAATCCAGAACGCAGCTATCTAACAGAACGGTTGTCAATGTGTGCACTCAACTTCCAGAGTTAAACCCGTGTGTGGATTCAGCAGTCTGCAAACACTTTCTGTGCAGAGTCCCAAAACAGGCGTTTTCAGCCCATTACCGGCATATGGAAGAAACAGCAGTAAGCACAGGGAAATATCTGCTTCTAAATCCAAAACGCAGCTATCTAACAGAACGGTTGTCAATGTGTGCACTCAACTTCCAGAGTTAGACCCGTGTGTGGATTCAGCAGTCTACAAACACATTCCTTGCAGAGTCCCAAAACAGGCGTTTTCAGCCCATTACCGGCTTATGGAAGAAACAGCAGTACGCACAGGGAAATATCTGCTTCTAAATCCAAAACGCAGCTATCTAACAGAACGGTTGTTAATGTGTGCACTCAACTTCCAGAGTTAAACCCGTGTGCGGATTCAGCCGTCTGCAAACACTTTCTGTGTAGAGTCCCAAAACAGGCGTTTTCAGCCCATTGCCGACATTTGGGAGAAACAGCAGTAAGCACAGGGAAATATCTGCCTCTAATTCCAAAACGCAGCTATCTAACAGAACGGTTGTCAATGTGTGCACTCAACTTCCAGAGTTAAACCCGTGTGTCGATTCAGCAGTCTGCAAACACTTTCTCTGCAGAGTCCCAAAACAGGTGTTTTCAGCCCATTACCGGCGTATGGAAGAAACAGCAGTAAGCACAGGGAAATATCTGCTTCTAAATCCAAAACGCAGCTTTCTAACAGAACGGTTGTCAATGTGTGCACTCAACTTCCAGAGTTAAACCCGTGTGCGGATTCAGCACTCTGCAAACACTTTCTGTGCAGAGTCCCAAAACAGGCGTTTTCAGCCCATTACCGACATTTGGGAGAAACAGCAGAAAGCACAGGGAAATATCTGCTTCTAAATCCAAAACGCAGCTATCTAACAGAACGGTTGTCAATGTGTGCACTCAATTTACAGAGGTAAACCCGTGTGTCACTTCAGCAGTCTGCAAACACTTTCTCTGCAGTGTCCCAAAACAGGTGTTTTCAGCGCGTTACCGGCATATGGAAGAAACAGCAGTATGCACAGGGATATATCTGCTTCTTAATCCAAAACGCAGCTATCTAACAGAACGTTTGTCAATGTGTGCACTCAACTTCCAGAGTTGAAGCTGTGTGTGGATTCAGCAGTCTGCAAACACTTTCTGTGCAGAGTCCCAAAAGAGGCGTTTTCAGCCCATTGCCGGCATATGGAAGAAACAGCAGTAAGCACAGGGAAATATCTGCTTCTAAATCCAAAACGCAGCTATCTAACAGAACGGATGTCAATGTGTGCACTCAACTTCCAGAGTTAAACCCGTGTGTGGATTCAGCAGTCTGCAAACACTTTCTCTGCAGAGTCCCTAAACAGGCGTTTTCAGCCCAATACCGGCATATGGAAGATACAGCAGTAAGCACAGGGAAATATCTGCTTCTAAATCCAAAACGCAGCTATCTAACAGAACGGTGGTCAATGTGTGCACTCAACTTCCAGAGTTAAACCCGTGTGCGGATTCAGCAGTCTGCAAACATTTTCTCTGCAGAGTCCCAAAACAGGCGTTTTCAGCCCATTACCGGCATATGGAAGAAACAGCAGTAAGCACAGGGAAATATCTGCTTCTAAATCCAAAACGCAGTTATCTAATAGAAAGGTTGTCAATGTGTGCACTCAACTTCCAGAGTTAAACCCGTGTGTGGATTCAGCAGTCTGCAAACACTTTCTCTGCAGAGTCCCAAAACAGGCGTTTTCAGCCCATTACCGGCATATGGAAGAAACAGCAGTAAGCACAGGGAAATATCTGCTTCTAAATCCAAAACGCAGCTATCTAACAGAACGGTTGTCAATGTGTGCACTCAACTTCCAGAGTTAGACCCGTGTGTGGATACAGCAGTCTGCAAACACATTCCCTGCAGAGTCCCAAAACAGGCGTTTTCAGCCCATTACCGGCATATGGAAGAAACAGCAGTAAGCACAGGGAAATATCTGCTTCTAAATCCAAAACGCAGCTATCCAACAGAACGGTTGTCAATGTGTGCACTCAACTTCCAGAGTTAAACCCGTGCGTGGATTCAGCAGTCTGCAAAGACCTTCCCTGCAGAGTCCCAAAACAGGCGTTTTCAGCCCATTACCGGTATATGGAAGAAACAGCAGTAAGCACAGGGAAATATCTGCTTCTAAATCCAAAACGCAGCTATCTAACAGAACGGTTGTCAATGTGTGCACTCAACTTCCAGAGATAAACCCGTGTGTGGATTCAGCAGTCTGCAAACACTTTCTGTGCAGAGTCCCAAAACAGGTCTTTTCAGCCCATTACCGACATTTGGGAGAAACAGCAGTAAGCACAGGGAAATATCTGCCTCTAAATCCAAAACGCAGCTATCTAACAGAACGGTTGTCAATGTGTGCACTCAACTTGCAGAGTTAAACCCGTGTGTGGATTTAGCAGTCTGCAAAGACCTTCCCTGCAGAGTCCCAAAACAGGCGATTTCAGCCCATTACCGGCATATGGAAGAAACAGTAGTAAGCACAGGGAAATATCTGCTTCTAAATCCAAAACGCAGCTATCTAACAGAACGGTTGTCAATGTGTGCACTCAACTTCCAGAGTTAAACCCGTGTGCGGATTCAGCAGTCTGCAAACACTTTCTGTGCAGAGTCCGAAAACAGGCGTTTTCAGCCCATTACCGACATTTGGGAGAAACAGCAGTAAGCACAGGGAAATATCTGCTTCTAAATCCAAAACGCAGCTATCTAACAGAACGGTTGTCAATGTGTGCACTCAACTTACAGAGGTAAACCCGTGTGTCGCTTCAGCAGTCTCCAAACTGTTTCTCTGCAGGGTCCCAAAACAGGGTGTTTTCAGCGCGTTACCGGCATATGGAAGAAACAGCTGTATGCACAGGGATATATCTGCTTCTTAATCCAAAACGCAGCTATCTAACAGAACGTTTGTCAATGTGTACACTCAACTTCCAGAGTTGAACCTGTGTGTGGATTCAGCAGTCTGCAAACACTTTCTGTGCAGAGTCCCAAAACAGGCGTTTTCAGCCCATTACCGTCATATGGAAGAAACAGCAGTAAGCTCAGGGAAATATCTGCTTCTAAATCCAAAACGCAGCTATCTAACAGAACGGATGTCAATGTGTGCACTCAACTTCCAGAGTTAAACCCGTGTGTGGATTCAGCAGTCTGCAAACACTTCTCTGCAGTGTCCCTAAACAGGCGTTTTCTGCCCAATACCGGCATATGGAAGAAACAGCAGTAAGCACAGGGAAATATCTGCTTCTAAATCCAAAACGCAGCTATCTAACAGAACGGTTGTCAATGTGTGCACTCAACTTCCAGAGTTAAACCGCGTGGTGTGGATTCAGCAGTCTGCAAACACTTTCTCTGCAGAGTCCCAAAACAGGCGTTTTCAACCCAATACCGCATATGGAAGAAACAGCAGTAAGCACAGGGAAATATCTGCTTCTAAATCCAAAATGCAGGTATCTAACAGAACGGTTGTCAATGTGTGCACTCAGCTTCCAGAGTTAAACCCCTGTGTGGATTCAGCAGTCTGCAAACACTTTCTCTGCAGAGTCCCAAAACAGGCGTTTTCAGCCCATTACCGGCATATGGAAGAAACAGCAGTAAGCACAGGGAAATATCTGCTTCTAAATCCAAAACGCAGCTATCTAACAGAACGGTTGTCAATGTGTGCACTCATCTTCCAGACTTAAACCCGTGTGTGGATTCAGCAGTCTGCAAACACTTTCTGTGCAGAGTCCCAAAACAGCCCTTTTCAGCCCATTACCGACATTTGGGAGAGACAGCAGTAAGCACAGGGAAATATCTGCTTCTAAATCCAAAACGCAGCTATCTAACAGAACGGTTGTCAATGTGTGCACTCAACTTCCAGAGTTAAACCCGTGTGTGGATTCAGCAGTCTGTAAACACTTTCTCTGCAGAGTCCAAAAACAGGCGTTTTCAGCCCATTACCGGCATATGGAAAAACAGCAGTAAGCACAGGGAAATATCTGCTTCTAAATCCAGAACGCAGCTATCTAACAGAACGGTTGTCAATGTGTACACTCAACTTCCAGAGCTAAACCCGTGTGTGGATTCAGCAGTCTGCAAACACATTCCCTGCAGAGTCCCAAAACAGGCGTTTTCAGCCCATTACCGGCATAAGGAAGAAATAGCAGTAAGCACAGGGAAATATCTGCTTCTAAATCCAAAACGCAGCTATCTAACAGAACGGTTGTCAATGTGTGCACTCAACTTCCAGAGTTAAACCCGTGTGTGGATTCAGCAGTCTGCAAACACTTTCTCTGCAGAGTCCCAAAACAGGCGTTTTCAGCCCATTACCGGCATATGGAAGAAACAGCAGTAAGCACGGGGAAATATCTGCTTCTAAATCCAAAACGCAGCTATCTAACAGAACGGTTGTCAATGTGTGCACTCAACTTCCAGAGTTAAACCCGTGTGTGGATTCAGCAGTCTGCAAACACTTTCTCTGCAGAGTCCCAAAACAGGCGTTTTCAGCCCATTACCGGCATAAGGAAGAAATAGCAGTAAGCACAGGGAAATATCTGCTTCTAAATCCAAAACGCAGCTATCTAACAGAACGGTTGTCAATGAGTGCACTCAACTTCCAGAGATAAACCCGTGTGTGGATTCAGCAGTCTGCAAACACATTCCCTGCAGAGTCCCAAAACAGGCGTTTTCAGCCCATTACCGGCATATGGAAGAAACAGCAGTACGCACAGGGAAATATCTGCTTCTAAATCCAAAACGCAGCTATCCAACAGAACGGTTGTCAATGTGTGCACTCAACTTCCAGAGTTAAACCCGTGCGTGGGTTCAGCAGTCTGCAAAGACCTTCCCTGCAGAGTCCCAAAACAGGCGTTTTCAGCCCATTACCGGTATATGGAAGAAACAGCAGTAAGCACAGGGAAATATCTGCTTCTAAATCCAAAACGCAGCTATCTAACAGAACGGTTGTCAATGTGTGCACTCAACTTCCAGAGTTAAACCCGTGTGTGGATTCAGCAGTCTGCAAACACTTTCTGTGCAGAGTCCCAAAACAGCCCTTTTCAGCCCATTACCGACATTTGGGAGAGACAGCAGTAAGCACAGGGAAATATCTGCTTCTAAATCCAAAACGCAGCTATCTAACAGAACGGTTGTCAATGTGTGCACTCAACTTCCAGAGTTAAACCCGTGTGTGGATTCAGCAGTCTGTAAACACTTTCTCTGCAGAGTCCAAAAACAGGCGTTTTCAGCCCATTACAGGCATATGGAAAAACAGCAGTAACCACAGGGAAATATCTGCTTCTAAATCCAGAACGCAGCTATCTAACAGAACGGTTGTCAATGTGTACACTCAACTTCCAGAGTTAAACCCGTGTGTGGATTCAGCAGTCTGCAAACACATTCCCTGCAGAGTCCCAAAACAGGCGTTTTCAGCCCATTACCGGCATAAGGAAGAAACAGCAGTAAGCACAGGGAAATATCTGCTTCTAAATCCAAAACGCAGCTATCTAACAGAACGGTTGTCAATGTGTCCACTCAACTTCCAGAGTTAAACCCGTGTGTGGATTCATCAGTCTGCAAAGACCTTCCCTGGTGAGTCCCAAAAGAGGCGTTTTCAGCCCATTACCGGTATATGGAAAAAACAGCAGTAAGCACAGGGAAATATGTGCTTCTAAATCCAAAACGCAGCTATCTAACAGAACGGTTGTCAATGTGTGCACTCAACTTCCAGAGTTAAACCCGTGTGTGGATTCAGCAGTCTGCAAACACTTTCTCTGCAGAGTCCCAAAACAGGCGTTTTCAGCCCATTACTGGCATATGGAAGAAACAGGAGTAAGCACAGGGAAATATCTGCTTCTAAATCCAGAACGCAGCTATCTAACAGAACGGTTGTCAATGTGTGCACTCAACTTCCAGAGTTAAACCCGTGTGTGGATTCAGCAGTCTGCAAACACTTTCTGTGCAGAGTCCCAAAACAGGCGTTTTCAGCCCATTACCGGCATATGGAAGAAACAGCAGTAAGCACAGGGAAATATCTGCTTCTAAATCCAAAACGCAGCTATCTAACAGAACGGTTGTCAATGTGTGCACTCAACTTCCAGAGTTAGACCCGTGTGTGGATTCAGCAGTCTACAAACACATTCCTTGCAGAGTCCCAAAACAGGCGTTTTCAGCCCATTACCGGCTTATGGAAGAAACAGCAGTACGCACAGGGAAATATCTGCTTCTAAATCCAAAACGCAGCTATCTAACAGAACGGTTGTTAATGTGTGCACTCAACTTCCAGAGTTAAACCCGTGTGCGGATTCAGCCGTCTGCAAACACTTTCTGTGTAGAGTCCCAAAACAGGCGTTTTCAGCCCATTGCCGACATTTGGGAGAAACAGCAGTAAGCACAGGGAAATATCTGCCTCTAATTCCAAAACGCAGCTATCTAACAGAACGGTTGTCAATGTGTGCACTCAACTTCCAGAGTTAAACCCGTGTGTCGATTCAGCAGTCTGCAAACACTTTCTCTGCAGAGTCCCAAAACAGGTGTTTTCAGCCCATTACCGGCATATGGAAGAAACAGCAGTAAGCACAGGGAAATATCTGCTTCTAAATCCAAAACGCAGCTTTCTAACAGAACGGTTGTCAATGTGTGCACTCAACTTCCAGAGTTAAACCCGTGTGCGGATTCAGCACTCTGCAAACACTTTCTGTGCAGAGTCCCAAAACAGGCGTTTTCAGCCCATTACCGACATTTGGGAGAAACAGCAGCAAGCACAGGGAAATATCTGCTTCTAAATCCAAAACGCAGCTATCTAACAGAACGGTTGTCAATGTGTGCACTCAATTTACAGAGGTAAACCCGTGTGTCACTTCAGCAGTCTGCAAACACTTTCTCTGCAGTGTCCCAAAACAGGTGTTTTCAGCGCGTTACCGGCATATGGAAGAAACAGCAGTATGCACAGGGATATATCTGCTTCTTAATCCAAAACGCAGCTATCTAACAGAACGTTTGTCAATGTGTGCACTCAACTTCCAGAGTTGAAGCTGTGTGTGGATTCAGCAGTCTGCAAACACTTTCTGTGCAGAGTCCCAAAAGAGGCGTTTTCAGCCCATTGCCGGCATATGGAAGAAACAGCAGTAAGCACAGGGAAATATCTGCTTCTAAATCCAAAACGCAGCTATCTAACAGAACGGATGTCAATGTGTGCACTCAACTTCCAGAGTTAAACCCGTGTGTGGATTCAGCAGTCTGCAAACACTTTCTCTGCAGAGTCCCTAAACAGGCGTTTTCAGCCCAATACCGGCATATGGAAGATACAGCAGTAAGCACAGGGAAATATCTGCTTCTAAATCCAAAACGCAGCTATCTAACAGAACGGTGGTCAATGTGTGCACTCAACTTCCAGAGTTAAACCCGTGTGCGGATTCAGCAGTCTGCAAACATTTTCTCTGCAGAGTCCCAAAACAGGCGTTTTCAGCCCATTACCGGCATATGGAAGAAACAGCAGTAAGCACAGGGAAATATCTGCTTCTAAATCCAAAACGCAGCTATCTAACAGAACGGTTGTCACAGTGTACACTCAACTTCCAGAGTTAAACCCGTGTGTGGATTCAGCAGTCTGCAAACACATTCCCTGCAGAGTCCCAAAACAGGCGTTTTCAGCCCATTACCGGAATATGGAAGAAACAGCAGTAGGCACAGGGAAATATCTGCTTCTAAATCCAAAACGCAGCTATCTAACAGAAAGGTTGTCAATGTGTGCACTCAACTTCCAGAGTTAAATCTGTGTTTGGATTCAGCAGTCTGCAAACACATTCTCTGCAGGGACCCAAAACAGGCGTTTTCAGCCAATTACCGGCAAATGGGAGAAATAGCAGTAAGCACAGGGAAATATCTGCTTCTAAATCCAAAACGCAGCTATCTAACAGAACGGTTGTCAATGTGTACACTCAACTTCCAGAGTTAAACCCGTGTTTCGATTCATCAGTCTGCAAACACATTCCCTGCAGAGTCCCAAAACAGGCGTTTTCAGCCCATTACCGGCATAAGGAAGAAACAGCAGTAAACACAGGGAAATACCTGCTTCTAAATCCAAAACGCACCTATCTACCAGAACGGTTGTCAATGTGTGCACTCAACTTCCA